>NC_091574.1:20179915-20187415 GCF_042767895.1 Penaeus vannamei
AAACATTTGTGCAAATTGATTTCAAACAATTAGAAATTTCACAAATATGACCGTAAATCACAATGAATTCATAACCGTAACTTGTCTAACTATATCTTGATAATATTTCCCTCTAACTAATAACTTGCAAGTGTCTGCCTGCGACTGTAACTACAGGTAGTACCTAACTTCCTTCGCTGTTTATAACTGTAACTTAACAGTGTCTCCGTAACTTAATAGTGTCTCTGTAACTTGACAGTGTCTCCCTGTAACTTGACAGTGTCTCCCTGTAACTTGACAGTGTCTCCCTGTAACTTGACAGTGTCTCCCTGTAACTTGACAGTATCTCCCTGTAACTTGACAGTGTCTCCCTGTAACCTGACAGTGTCTCCCTGTAACTTGACAGTGTCTCCCTGCAACTCGACAGTATCTCGCTGTAACTTGACAGTGTCTCCATGTAACTTGACAGTGTCTCCCTGCAACTTGACAGTGTCTCCCTGCAACTTGACAGTATCTCCCTGTAACTTGACAGTGTCTCCCTGTAACTTGACAGTGTCTCCCTGTAACTTGACAGTGTCTCCCTGCAACTTGACAGTGTCTCCCTGTAACTTGACAATGTCTTCCTGTAACTTGACAGTGTCTCCCTGTAACTTGACAGTGTCTCCCTGTAACTTGACCGTGTCTCCCTGTAATTTGACAGTGTCTCCCTGTAACTTGACAGTGTCTCCCTGTAACTTGACAGTGTCTCCCTGTAACTTGACAGTGTCTCCTTGTAACTTGACAGTGTCTCCCTGTAACTTGACAGTGTCTCCCTGTAACTTGACATTGTCTTCCTGTAACTTGACAGTGTCTCCCTGTAATTTGACAGTGTCTCCCTGTAACTTGACAGTGTCTCCCTGTAACTTGACAGTGTCTCCCTGTAACTTGACAGTGTCTCCATGTAACTTGACAGTGTCTCCCTGTAACTTGACAGTCTCCCTGTAACTTGACAGTGTCTCCCTGTAACTTGACAGTATCTTCCTGCAACTTGACCGTGTCTCCCTGTAACTTGACAGTCTCCCTGTAAGTTGACAATATCTCCCTGCAACATGACAACATCTCCCTGCAACTTGACAGTATCTTCCTGCAACTTGACCGTGTCTCCCTGTAACTTGACAGTCTCCCTGTAACTTGACAGTATCTCCCTGTAACTTGACAGTGTCTCCCTGTAACTTGACAGTGTCTCCCTGTAACTTGACAGTGTCTCCCTGTAACTTGACAGTGTCTCCCTGCAACTTGATAGTGTCTCCCTGTAACTTGACATTGTCTCCCTGTAACTTGACATTGTCTTCCTGTAACCTGACAGTGTCTCCCTGTAATTTGACAGTGTCTCCCTGTAACTTGACAGTGTCTCCTTGTAACTTGACAGTGTCTCCCTGTAACTTGACAGTGTCTCCCTGTAACTTGACAGTCTCCCTGTAAGTTGTCACTATCTCCCTGCAACTTGACAACATCTCCCTGCAACTTGACAGTGTCTCCCTGTAACTTGACAGTGTCTCCCTGTAACTTGACAGTGTCTCCCTGTAACTTGACAATATCTCCCTGCAACTTGACATCTCCCTGCAACTTGACAGTATCTCCCTGTAACTTGACAGTGCCTCCCTGTAACTTGACAGTGTCTCCCTGTAACTTGACAGTGTCTCCCTGTAACTTGACAGTGTCTCCCTGTATCTTGACAGTGTCTCCCTGTATCTTGACAGTGTCTCCCTGTAACGACAGTGTCTCCCTGTAATTTGACAGTGTCTCCCTGTAACTTGACAGTGTCTCCCTGTAACTTGACAGTGTCTCCCTGTAACTTGACAGTGTCTCCCTGTAACTTGACAGTGTCTCCCTGTAACTTGACAGTGTCTCCCTGTAACTTGACAGTGTCTCCCTGTAACTTGACAGTGTCTCCCTGTAACTTGACAGTGTCTCCCTGTAACTTGACAGTGTCTCCCTGTAACTTGACAGTGTCTCCTTGTAACTTGACAATGTCTCCCTGTAACTTGACAGTGTCTCCCTGTAACTTGACAGTGTCTCCCTGTAACTTGACAGTGTCTCCCTGTAACATGACAGTGTCTCCTTGTACCTTGACAGTGTCTCCCTGTAACTTGACAGTGTCTCCCTGTAACTTGACAGTGTTTCCTTGTAACTTGACAGTGTCTCCCTGTTACTTGACAGTGTCTCCCTGTAACTTGACAGTGTCTCCTTGTAACTTGACAGTGTCTCCCTGTAATTTGACAGTGTCTCCCTGTAACTTGACAGTGTTTCCTTGTAACTTGACAGTGTCTCCCTGTTACTTGACAGTGTCTCCCTGTAACTTGACAGTGTCTCCCTGTAACTTGACAGTGTTTCCTTGTAACTTGACAGTGTCTCCCTGTTACTTGACAGTGTCTCCCTGTAACTTGACAGTGTCTCCTTGTAACTTGACAGTGTCTCCCTATAACTTGACAGTATCTCCCTGCAACTTGACCGTGTCTCCTTGTAAGTTGACAATATCTCCCTGTAAGTTGACAATATCTCCCTGTAAGTTGACAATATCTCCCTGCAACTTGAAAACATCTCCCTGCAACTTGACAGTATCTTCCTGCAACTTGACAGTATCTCTCTGTAACTTGACAGTATCTCCCTGTAACTTGACAGTATCTTCCTGCAACTTGACAATAACTCCCTGCAACTTGACAGTGTCTCCCTTATGCCTAACAGTATCTCCCTGCAACTTGCAACTTGACAGACTCTCCCTGCAACTTTACAATATCTCCCTGTAATTCCTCCCACAATAATTCGTCCGCGTATTTCTTTAACCTCACCGACACACACCCTGCAGGTCGACTTTTCGCCCCCCCCCCCCACCTCCCAGTCCTCCTGCCTCATACCCTCCCCCTGCCCCCCCCTCCCCCTACTACGGTCCAAGGTCACTGCAAGATCAATGCCATTAAGAGGTCAAGGTCAAACTTACTCACCCGGCGGGGATTAACGAGGTCTTCTTGAGAGGATCTGAGAGGGTGGGGAAGGGGGAGGGGGGGGGAGGGGGGGATTTATGCTTTCAGGGTGGGTCTGTTTTGTCTGTCTGTCTGTCTGTATGTGTGTGTGTGTGTGCTTGCGTGTGTTCTGTGTGCAAATGTTTGTCTGTCTGTCTGTTTGTCTGCCTGTGTGTGTGTGTACTTGCGTGCGTTCTGTGTGTGCAAATGTTTGTTTGTCTGTCTGTCTGTCTGCCAGTGTGTGTGTGCTTGCGTGTGTTCTGTGTGGAAATGTTTGTCTGTCTGTCTGTCTGTCTGCCAGTGTGTGTGTGCTTGCGTGTGTTCTGTGTGCAAATGTTTGTCTGTCTGTCTGTCTGTCTGCCAGTGTGTGTGTGCTTGCGTGTGTCCTGTCTGCAAATGTTTGTCTGTTTGTCTGTCTATCTGTTTGCCTGTGTGTGTGTGTGCTTGCGTGTGTTCTGTGTGCAAACGTTTGTCTGTTTGCCTGCTTGTCTGTGTCTGCGTCACTCCATGTGCATGTGTGTGTGTCTTTAGGTGTTTCTGTCGATTTTTTTTTGGTCTCTATAATCACGCAATTTAACCCTATCTTTTCTCGCCTCTCGCCTCCTCTCTCTCTCTTCCTAATTATCACCCCTCCCTCTACCACCGCATCACGATCACACGTAAGTAGTAGTAGTAGTAGTAATGATAATAATAATGATTATAATAAATAACAATAATGATAATGATAATAATAATAATAATAATAAAAATAATAATAATAATAATAATAATAATAATAATAATAATAATGATAATAATAATAATAATAATAATGATAAAATGATAATAATAATAATAATAACAATAATAATGATAAAGACCTGTAAAACGAAAAGAAATAAACAACAACAACAACAACAGCTGCAAAAAAAGAAGATGACACACCCCCTCGCTTTCCTCCCACACACGTAAACTCTCAAGCACGAAAAGATCTACAAGCACGCACGCAGACGGGGGCGGGGCGGGGGGAGGGGGGGTCGAGATGAGGAAGAAGAGATGGAGGAGAGAAGAGTAAGAGGGGCGGAGAGTGGGAGACGAAAAGGGGTGATAAAAGGAGGAGAAGGAGAGGGGGAGGGTTTGAATGGATGGAAGAGGGAGAGGGAAAGAGTGAGAGAGGGAGAGGGAACGAGTGAGAAAGCAGAGGGAGAGGAGACGGTGAGAGAGGGAGAGGAACGAGCGAGAGAGGGAGAGGGAGACGGTGAGAGAGAGAGGTGGGTGGAGAGGGAGAAGGAAACGGTGAGAGAGGGGTGGAGAGGGAGAAGAGGGAGCAGACAGTAGGGTTGACAGAGAGACAGGAAGAAGGGAGGGATAGGAAGGGGAAGAGAGAGGGAGGAGGAGAGGGAAAGAAAGGACGGCACGAGAGAGAAAGTCAAACAGATTCACAGACGCACACAAGCAGTGCATGATAAGAAACGATTTAATTAGAGACAGAGCGAAAAGAAAAAGAAAGAAAGAAGAGAGAGAGAGAGGAAAGACAGAGAGAGAGAGAGAGAGAGAGAGAGAGAGAGAGAGAGAGAGAGAGAGAGAGAGAGAGAGAGAGAGAGAGAGAGAGAGAGAGAGAGAGAGAAAAGAGAGAGAGAGAGAGAGAGAGAGAGAGAGAGAGAGAGAGAGAGAGAGAGAGAGAGAGAGAGAGAGAGAGAGAGAGAGAGAGAGAGAGAGAGAGAGAGGGAGTGAGGGAGAGAGGAAGAGAGGAAGAGAGGGAGGGAAAGAGGAAGAGAGGGAAGGAAAGAAGGAGAGAGGAAGGGAAAGAGGGAGAGAGAAAGAGAAATAGAAGGAGGGAAAGAGAAAAAGAAAGAAAGGAAAGAGAGAGAGAGAGAGAGAGAGAGAGAGAGAGAGAGAGAGAGAGAGAGAGAGAGAGAGAGAGAGAGAGAGAGAGAGAGAGAGAGAGAGAGTACGTTTATTAGATTTAGCAACATCATGTCACTAATAATCAATTCACTCTTATTGATGAATTTATCAAATTTGCATCAGGAAAGAAAGAAAGGAAAGAAAAGAGAAAAAAAGAAAGGTAAGACAGACAAGGTATAAAGAGATGAAAATGAGTAAAGTATTGAAATAAAGAGAATAAAAAAAATAATAAGAAAAATCAAGAGAAAAAGAAAGAACAGAAAGAGAAGTGAAAAAAAAACAGGAAGAAATTAAGTAAAGAAACCATTGATCGCAAAGAAACAAAAACAAGCAAAAAAAAAAAAAAAAAAAAGATAAAGGATAGACAGAAAGAAAATAAAGAGTTGAGAGAAATACAAAAACAAAAAAAGTAGAAAATATAAATAAATAGAAAAAAAATAGAAAAATAATGAAAAAAAAATATTCATCTAAAAAGTCAATGGCGTCGATAGAAAGAAAGAAAGAAAAAAAATGTTGGACCGTCTTATTGTCTTCGTAATTGCATATCCTTTTCTTTCTTTCCGACAGAGATCCATCACTTCCTTCATGAGGCTTGAAATCCACATAGAACATATCATTCTCCCCCACTCTTCCCCTTCCCTCTTTCGCTTCGCTCCCTCCCCGCTCTTTCGCTTCGCTCCCTCCCTCTTCTTTCGCTTCGCTCCCTCCCCTCTCTTTCGCTTCGCTCCCCCCCTCATCCCTCTTACTCCCCCCTTTTCGCCCTCTTTCTCTCCCTCTTTTGCCTCCCTCCCCCTTCCCTCTCCTTCCCTTCTCTTTCACCTCCTTCCCATCTCTCCATCCCTCTCTTTCTCCTCACCTCTTCCACCTTCCCCCTATTTCTCCTCCCAATCCCCTCTTTCTCCTCCTCTCCCCTTTTCCTCCTCCTTTCGCCCCTCTTCCTTCTCCTTCCACCCCTCTTCCTTCTTCCTCCTCCCTCCCCCTCTTTCTCCTCCCTCCCCCCGCCCCCCCTCCCCTCGATCCTTTCCCCATTACACCCGAGAATCATCCATCATTGTCGCCAAGGGTGTAATTTGCACTTTGAAATAGTATACGGTATTTACATGCTCTCCCTGGCTGTGAGGTCTATGGTTGTTATCTGTGAGGAGGGGGGGGGGGAGGGGGAAAGGGAGGGATGAGGAGGGGAGGAGGAGGAGGAGGAGGAGGAGGTGGAAGGGTAGAAGGAGAGGGTGGGGGAAGGGGGATGTGGATGTGGAGGAGGAGGGGTGGGGGTGGGGGTGGGAGAGGGGGAGGTGGAGGAGGAGAAGGGGGGCCTGGGTGGAGGAAGGAGGAGGTGGAGGAGGAGGAGGGGTGGAAGGGTAGCAGGAGAAAGGGTGGGGTGGGGGATGTGGATGTGGAGGAGGGAGGGGGTGGGGGTGGGGGTGGGAGAGGGGAAGGTGGAGGAGGAGGAAAAGGGGGAGGTGGAGGAGGAAGGGAGGTGGAGGAGGAGGGGGAGGTGGAGCAGGAGGAGGAGAGGGAGGAGGAGGTGGAAGGGTGGAAGGAGAGGGGCCGTGGGAGGGGGAGGGGAGGGGGAGGTGGAGGAGGGGGAGGGGGAGGGGGAGGTGGAGGAGGAGGGGGAGGTGGAAGAGGAGGGGGAGGGGAGGAAGAAACAAGGAGGAGGAGGAAGAAGGAGGAGGAAGAGGAGGGAAGAGAGGGGAAGAGGAGGGGGAAAAGGAGGAGGGAAGTAGAAAGGAAGAGAGGGAGGAGGTGAAGATTTGGAAGAGGAAGGGGAAAAGGAGGAGGAGGTTAAAGATAGGAGGAGAGGAAGGAGGAAACGAGAAGAGAAAGGTTGAGAAGAAAGAGAGAAAAAAAAAAATAAAAAAATAAGAGAAAGAGAGAGACAAGAACTAGGAAGAAGACAAAGATCACGAGAAAGGCACAGGAAGAGGAGGAAGCAAAGGAAAAAAAGAGACATGGCAGCTAGAAGAGAGGCACAGGAAGAGAAAGAGAAAAGGAGGAATGAAAAGGGAGACTTGAAGAGTTCGTTCCACAGGGGGGGGGGGGGGGAGCTCGGGGAGGCAACAGCAAAATCCTCAACGCTGGGAGAGCTTTCGATAGTCGTTGCTTAGTGTCGCCATTTCCTCGTTTTCCGTTTCCTATTTTCGTTTTTTTTCTGCAGTTCCTTTTTTTAAAAATTCCTATCTTTAGTTTGTTTTCCTATTTTCGTTCTTTTTCTCCGAATCCCTTCTTTTTTTCTTTATTTTCATTCCTATCTTTAGTGTTTTTTATCGTTTTTTTCATTAGCCGTTGCTTGGAGTCTATTTTTTCGTTTCCTATTTTCGTTTTTTTTCTGCAATTCCCTTCTTTTTCTTTATTTGTATTCCTATCTTTAGTTTTTGTTATCTTATATTTTTTTCCCAGCTTTTCCCTCTCCACCTCGCTTCATCTTCTTTTTAGTCTTTATCTTTCTCTTTCTCTATCTCCCTTATTTTGGTTTCTTTTCCTCTCTTCATTTTCCTCCACCTCCCCAATTTCTTTCTTTCTTTCCTATTTCCATTTTCTTCCACATCTGCTATTTCTTTCTTTCCTTTCTCCTTTTTTCTTCAAGCTCCTCTTCTGGCTTTTATTTTCTTTCTAGGTTTCTTTCAAACATCTTTCT
>NC_091574.1:20192415-20194915 GCF_042767895.1 Penaeus vannamei
TCGTTCTTCTCGGCTGTCTTCCTCTCCCAAGCTTCCCTATCTGTTTCTTGTTCTTTTCCTGTCTCTCACCCGATTCGTCTCCTATGATTTTCTCTCTTATTTCCCCGTCTCTTTTCTATTTTTTTTCCTTTGACTTCCTCCCCATCTTCTCAATCCCTTTCCCATTCTTCTCCTCTGTCTCCCTCCCCATTCTTCTTCTCCATCCCTTCCCTATTCTTATCTTTAAAAGCCCTCTTCCCCATCTCTCTCTCCTGTTCTTTTCCTCTACCTTCCTCCCAAACTTCCCCCATTCTTATCTTATGCCTTCTTCCCCATCTCTCTCAAAGTTCCTTCCTCTCTGCCTTCCTCCCAAACTTCGCCATCCCGATACCTATCCCTCTCCCCTCTCACTCCCGACTGCCTCCCCTCTCTTTCCTCCAACCATGCCCACTCCTGATACCGCATTCCCTAACCCACTTGCCTCTATCCGTCTGCCTCCCTCCCTCCCTCCCTCCCCCAACCCCAGCTCTTCTACGACTCTCCCATTATCCCCAACCTCCTTACCTTCTCATCTGCCTCCCTCCCTCCACCTCCCCCCCAACCCCAGCTCTCTATGACTCCTCTGACTTATCCCCAACCTCCTTATCACTCTTTCTGCTCTTCCTCCCTCACTCCACCATCCCCCAACACTCATTCCCCAACACCCAACCTCTCTCTATGCCTCCCTCCCCCAACCCCACTACTAAGAGACCCCATGAACATTCCCCAACCCTCCTCTGCTCTCCTCCCCCCCTAGTTTTCTCAACCCCATCTGCTCTCCTGCCCCCACACCCTCCAACCCCTCTACTCCCCCCCCTTACCATCATCTTTCCCTCTTCTGACTTTATGCTCTTTCTAGTTATCTGTTTCTTTTATATATGATTCTTTTTTATTCATTTTCTTCTTTATTTCATACGTTCTTGTTTTATTCTGTAATGTCATTTCGCACTACATCGCCTTTTTCTCCGTTTTGTTTTTGCTTTCCTTGCTTCCCTTCGTTAATTTATTATTTATTTATTTATTTTCTTTCTTTTTCTCTCTGTTCCTCTTCCATATAACTCTCTTTTCGTGAATCCTTTATTCGTCTTCTATTTTCTTACTTTTCTTTCTCCCGGTTATTCTACCCTCTTCATGCCCTATATTTATTTCTGTCTCTTGCTCTCTGCTTCTCTCTCCTACCTTTCCTATTTCTTCTTCATCCGATTTCCTTCTTTCCTCTTTCTTTTACATTCTCTCCATGTCTCATTTTCTTTGTTTTATTTCCTGTCTGTCTCTCGTACGGTCTTTCCTTTTCACCTTCTTTACTTTTTCTCTTTTCTTCTTTTCCTCTCTCTTCGTTATCTCATTTCCTCATCCACTTTCTTTCTCTCTCTCTTCTTTTTCCACTTTCGTCGATGTTCTTTTGTTCTCTCCGTCTCTTTTATTTATTTCTATATGATTATATATAATTTTCTTCTCTTTCCCCTTTCCTCACAATTTTTCCTCCTCTTTTCTCGTCTCCGTCTATTCCTTCCCTGCTTCTTACACTAACCATTTTCTCCAATCATCCTCTCTTACTTCCTTATTTTTTCTTTTCGTATTCGTTCTCCTTTTCATATTAGCGTTCTCTCTCGTTTACTCTCTTTTCTTCATTTCTCTCTCTCTCCCTTCATTATTCTCTCTTCCTTTATCTGTTATTCTCCTGTTCCTTCTTTTCCCCTGCTCTTTCATCTTTTCTCTTTCCACCATCTTCTATTCATCTTCTTATTCTCCCTTCTCACCCTATTACTCCTTTTGCTTCTCTATCCTTTCCTTCCTTCCTCTTTCTCCCCCTCGTCCTCCTTCCCTCCATCTCTCTCTTTCCTATCTTCAATTCTTCTATCTATCCTTTCTCTACCCTCCTTCCGTCTCCTATTACTACCTCTCTCTCTACCACTTTCTTATACCTCTATCTATCCTTTCTCTGCCCCACCCCCCTCCTTCCGTCTCCCATTACTACCTCCCTCTCTACCACTCTCTTATTCCTCTATTTATCCTCCTCCATCTCTCCTCCCATTCCACGTCCTCGCACGGGAGCCATTTCGCGTCGTACAAGAGTTTTAATCCTCTCATACGACATCCCGTTAAAGTAGCCGGCTGGGACCGCTTTCCCCGTTGGCGTTCGTGATCATATTTGGAAAAAAAATCCGTCTAACTTTATGAATGAAAATGCCACCCGCATTTCGTATTAGGTCGTCTACGTTCTTTGAGCGATGATTACGCCTCGTATTTCCACGTGGTAGGCCTCGTTGCGTTCTGTATGCGATGTTTATTCGTCGTATTTCGCGGTTCGGGGTTCGCATGGCGTCGCTCATTGTTTTGCCGCGCTATTGCCGAACGTAATGCGCCGGCGATGAGCGCGTCGATGCAACGCGTCCGGGGTTACATTTTCCCAGCTGCAATATCGCCTTTCGCGCTCTATTGCTCCTCTCGGGCTCGTGCGAGTCTCTTAGGCGAGTGCTTT
>NC_091574.1:20207415-20214915 GCF_042767895.1 Penaeus vannamei
AGTGAGAAAGAGAGAGAGAGTGAGAATGAAGGGGAGAAAGACAAATAGACACTGACGTAGATAAACAAATAGACAGGCACAGATCGACAAACAAACCGATCTATCCATAAACAAAAAAACACAAACAGACAGACGACATTACAGAGACAAACAACCACAAACAGACAGTAAAATAAAGACAAAATAATGAGAAAGACAAGAAGAGGGAGAGCAGGACATCAAGCCCTCCAAAGATCTAATTAAATCAGGTCACGGAATTCTGCAACAACTGGGGCGGCGGCAAAACCCTCCGCCATGACAACAATTAGGACACACCAGGCACGGACGGACACCAACAAGGACAACAAAACACGGACATGAAACGGACAACACACGCTTTCTCCAGACACAGTGTCAACGTACATACACTATTACGTTCAGAGAGAAGAGAGAGAAAAAATATTTGTAGAATTAGTTGAGATTCTTGTCGACGAGGGATCCCCCAAGAGAGAGAGAGAGAGAGAGAGAGAGAGAGAGAGAGAGAGAGAGAGAGAGAGAGAGAGAGAGAGAGAGAGAGAGAGAGAGAGAGAGAGAGAGAGAGAGAGAGAATGAGACGAAGGAAAATATTAAGGAGATCAAAACGAATTACATATATCACTGTCCTTAGGTTTATGCAAATTACTTCATTCTTGCTTTAAGAATATGATGCATGAGTGACGTCACGAAGGAAGGGAGAGAGAGGAGAGGACAAAGTAAGAAATGAAAAGTGAAGAGAGGGATAAAGATAGATAGGTAGATAGATAGACAGACAGATAGGTAGAGAGAGAGAGAGAGAGAGAGAGAGAGAGAGAGAGAGAGAGAGAGAGAGAGAGAGAGAGAGAGAGAGAGAGAGAGAGAGAGAGAGAGAGAGAGAGAGAGAGAGAGAGAGAGAGAGAGAGAGAGAGAGAGAGAGAGAGAGAGAGAGAGAGAGAGAGAGAGAGAGAGAATCTACCAATATTTTTGTTCACTATATAAAGAAAAAGATGACATACGCAAAACTGTCTCACCTGGCAATAGATGGCGCTCGTTAAAAAAGACATGGGAAGTACTTCTAAAGAATTCTAATCTTGTTTTTTTTAAATCTATTTATCTTTTTTATTTTTTAAAGAAAAATATTGACGTTTTCAGAATAACATTTGTCTCGCTTTCTTTTTCTCTATCGCTATTCCCCCTTTCTTTCTTCGCTTATCCCTTTCACTTTTTCTTTATATCCTTATGTTTCTCCTCTATATCATCTTTCCTTCTCTCTGAACTCTCTTCTCCCTGTTTTATTGTTGCCCTCCTATTCCCGCTTTCTTTTTCCTTTTCCCCCTGTTCCCTCTTCCTGTTTCGTTCTCTCCCGTTCCCGGATCTTACTCTTTCATGCCTTCCCCTCCTTTTTCCTACCTTTTTCCCATTCCTCCTTTTCTGTCTTTCTTCTCTTCTCCATTCCCTCTTACGTCCTTTCTCTTTTCACCATTTCTCGCTTTCCTTCTCTCCTCTTTCCTTACACACCCGCTTTCCGTCTTCTTCCTTCCACCGTTTCTCCCCCTACACTTTCCTTCCTACTCCCTTCGTCCTCCTTTCTTCTTCTTCTTCGTTTAGTCTATGTACACTATCTTCTTTTATCCTCTATTTCTCATCTGCTTTTCCTTCCATCTTCCCCCTCCTCCCCTCCCCTTTCTTCTTCTTCTCCTCCCTTCTTTTCTTTTCTCCTTCTTTTAGTCTATATACCAACTTCTTTCTCCTCTGTTTCCCATCTTCTTCTCCTTCTTTCTTCCCCCTCCTCCCTCCCCTTTCTTTTCCTCATATTCCTCCTCCTCCTCCTCCTTTTTTCTTTCTTTCCTTCTTCCTTTAGTCTCTATACACCAACTACTTTTTCTCCACTTATTTGTTATCATCTTCTCCTTCCTTCTTCTCCCTCCCTCCTTCCCCCCCCTTTCCCCCCTTCCATTCTCAGCCTTTCTTCCTCCCCTACCCCCCCCTCCTCAAAAAAAAAAAAAAAAAAAAAAAAAAAAATCACAAGTGACAATTTCATAAAAATGAAAATCAACGCTGCTTTCCAAGTCTTATTTCCCCCCTTTTTTTCCTTCAAGAAATAATTTTGACAACTTCCACCGCAGCTCAAACCTTCTGGAATGTTCTTGGCGGCAAAATAATGTAATGCGAGCCGCCATGCATGCGTTATGGTATGTGTGAGAGCATGCTTGTGCCTGGAGTATGTGTGTGTTTATGTGTTTGTTTGTGTTTGTTTGTGTGTGTGTGTGTGTGTGTGTGTGTGTGTGTGTGTGTGTGTGTGTGTGTGTGTGTGTGTGTGTGTGTGTGTGTGAAAGAAAGAGAGAAATGCAGACAGAGAGAAAGAGAGCGAGCGAGAGAGAGACTGTGAGAGAGAGAGAGAGAGAGAGAGGGAGAGAGAGATGCAGACAGAGAGAAAAAGAGAGAGAGAGAGAAAGAGAGAGAGAGAGAGAGAGAGAGAGAGAGAGTATGCTTATGTGTGAGTACATGCTTGTGTGGGAAAGGGGGGGGGGGTGTTAATGTAATGTCACTGATGATTCTTCTTTTTTATAATAACTTTTTTTTTTTTAACCAATATTAACTTTACTGATATAATCATTATTATAGTTGATATTCTAATAACCATCATTTTTTTCTATAATAACGGACTTTTAAAAATCAATGTTAACTTTGCTGATATAATCATTATCATAGTTGTCATTATAAACATAACCATAATCATTATCATCATTAGAACTATCATCATTACTATCAATAACATTATCATCGTTATTAACATCAGTCTTATCCAGTTCATATAAATATACATACATCATTACAGATACATTATGACGTTCACTTTACACAAACATATAAATCTGAAACTATCACAATCATTTCCTTATCTTTTTATCTATCACTCCCTCTCTCTCTTGATATCTTATCAGTTCTCACTTCAGATTGCTTTTGTCTTCCTGTCTTTTATCGTCGTTTTTATCAGTATTCTTTTTTCTTCCCTTGTTCATTTTTATCACTTTTCACCATCTCTCCGCGCCTTCTTTTGGCACTCAATGGCACTCCTGTCGTGGCACTGGCGATGTCTCGTTTTTGGTTCTTTTCTATCTCTGTTCTTTATCTTTCTTTCTGCCTTTCTCTCAATTTTTTTTTTCGTTTTTTTTCTCTTCTTTTCTTTTTGTTTCTGCATGTTTGTTTACTTCTTACTCTTTTCGTTTTGATTTCTTTATCACTGTTCTATCTCTTCTTTTTCTTTTTGTATCTGTCTGACTTAATCCAACTTTCTCTCCTTCTCCATCTTTATTCTAACTCTTCCTTATTTCTCTAGTTTTCTTTCAATAACGGTTTCCTTTTCCTTCATCTTTCCATTTGTCTCATTCTCTCCATCTCCCTCTTTTTACATCCTCCACTTTCTCCATCTTTCATTCATCTTCTTCTTCTCTTTGTATTGTAAGCGTGATAAATAACAATCATTTTTTTTCTCCTTTCATCTTTCTTTATTATATTCTTCCTTTCTTAATAAGTCTAATTAGTATTAACGAGATTAACTATTTTCATACATGAAACACCGTCTCTCTCTCTCTCTTTATCTATCTCCCTCCCTCCCTTCCTCCCTCTCTCTCTCTCTGTCTCTCCCTCCCCCCTCTCTCTCTGTCTGTCTGTCTCTCACTCTCTCTGTCTCTGTCTCTCTCTCTCTCTTTCCTTCCCTTTATCTCTCCCTCCCTCTCTCTCTCTCATACTTCAAAGTGAACTCTTTATGCATGACACTACAAGACTAAGCTTTTTAAACCGCCTTAGTCACAATGGCGGAACTACCTGTTTTTTCCTTTTCGTTTTAATGTTATATTTACATAAGTTTGGCTTTCATGGTGTTCTTATTACTCTCCTTTCGTTATTCAGTTATTCATCGTCAGTTTTTTTTTCAATCAACCCTTAAACTGATGATTCATCTTAAATTCTATTAATCCAAACTATTACATATTCATCTCATCATATATCATATACTATACAAAATATTCACAAAGTATATATTCATCTCATCACCATTTTAGCTTTCCTTCGATTTATCCTAGCAACCAAAAATCACTTCTGCTTTCCCCTCGCACACATAATTATCACCACAAACCTCTTATTCAGATTTATCATTTACGTCTGTTTCTTCACCTTAGCGTTGGGTTGCCTACGTCGGCTAATGTATTATTCATCTCTCTTGGTCTTTCCTCTTTTCATGTTCCTTCGTGGTTTCTTCACACGCACTTTATCAATACTTCATGACTCTCGTGTTATTCATTAGTGATGGTTGTGTGTTCTGGGACTTTGTTGTTCGCCTTTGTTATTCGGGTTTTTGTTTATTTTCCCTCGTCATTTTGTTTCTGTCTTATTTATTTATTTTTTTCTTTTTACTGCCGTCTGCCTTATAATTGTTGTTTTTTTTCGGTTTGTTTGTCTCTGCCTTTGCGCCTCTCTCTCTTATTCTCTCTCTCTCTCTCTCTATCTGTTGCCTATTCTTTTTTCTATCTCCTCTCTCCCTCACTGTCTGTTTGTGTTTTTTATCCTCCTTTCTCTCTCTCTACTTCTCTCCCCTCCTTTCTCCTATTCTCCTATCTCTACCTCCTTCCCCCCATCTCTCCCTCTCTCCCTCCCTCTCTTTCTCTCTCTCCCTCTCTCTCTCTCTCTCCCTCTCTCTCTCTCTCTCTCTCCCTCCCTCTCTCTCTCTCGCTCTGTTATTCTCTCTCTTTCTCTTTCTCTCTCTCTCTCTCTCTCTCTCTCTCTCTCTCTCTCTCTCTCTCTCTCTCTCTCTCTCTCTCTCTCTCTCTCTCTCTCTCTCTCTCTCTCTCTTAGCTACTCACCCTCCCTCTCTCTCTATTTTTTCTCTCTGTTATTTTTTTACCAAATTAATATCTCTCAGTCTAAGCCACACATCTTCCACATATAAGGAAAATCTTTTATTTTCTGGAACTTTCAACGAATCCATTTCATATCTGTCATGCTCCATTATAAGTCACATGACAAGTTACTTAAAAGATACACAAGATGGAGACATCAAAGATTTTATCGTCTTCATGCAAATCAGCAATCCACATTTGGGTTTATTGTGAGAAACGTTGAAAAAAATACATCAATGTATTTTCTATAAGGCAAGATGTATGATTAACAAGTCATTATTTTTTCAAATTGCGTATCTTGGGAAATCATTTTAATAACTATTCATACTTCTTTCTCTGTGTATATCTCTGCTTGTCTGTCTTTCTCCCTTTTTTATCTATCTTTCCCTTTTTCCTCTTTATCTCTCTCTCTCTTTTTTTGCTCTCGCCCTCTCTCCTTGCCTCTCTCTTTCTCCCTCCCCCCTTGTTTTTCTCTCTCTCCCTCTTTCTATCTATCTCCTTCTCTCTCTCCCCCCTCCATCTCTCTCTCTCTCTATCCATCCCTCTTTCTCTCCCTCCCTCCCTCCATCTCTCTCTCTCTCTCTCTCTCTCCCTCCCCCCCCTCTCTCTCTCCCTCTCTTCCTCCCCCCCTCCTTCCCTCTCTCTCTGTCCCTCCCTCCCCTCTCTCTCCGCTGATTACAACTTCCCTTCCCTGTCTCCTCATTACCCTTCGTCGAATTGAATTGCCTGAATCCTTTATCTTTCTCTTCTTCCTTTCCTCCTCTTTTCATCCCTCCTTTTCTTCCTACTTTCCCAATTCTCTTCTTTGCCTTTCTCCTCCTGACAAGATCTTTAGATGAACCATTTGACCATCAATGACACCATACCAGTACATATAGATACACACTGCACACACACACACGCACACGCGCACACACACACACACGCACACACACACAACTACACGCATACACTCTGACAAACACACACAATGACTCATGCACACATTGATACACATGCACACACACACACACTCATGCACACAATGACACATACACACACACACACACACACACACACAAACAAAACACACACTCCCACGTACCTGACATCACTCATGCTTATCCT
Source organism: Penaeus vannamei (assembly GCF_042767895.1). Taxonomy (NCBI): domain Eukaryota; kingdom Metazoa; phylum Arthropoda; class Malacostraca; order Decapoda; family Penaeidae; genus Penaeus; species Penaeus vannamei. The sequence goes on from NC_091574.1 coordinate 20,213,415, forward strand.
AATGGCAAAATTCCTGATCTTTTTTTTGTACACATTTTTTTCGCGTATCTCTATGCAAAATACAAACAGAAGACAAACTTTCGTCGCTGTATTTAGTTAGGGGATAATTATGATTCTGTTGTTGTTTAGAAAGTTTTCAGAGACAAAATGTCTGGATCTGCCGGGCGTTTACATTGAAAAAGTTTTGTCATTGCGAGAGAGGAATGCTTATTATCATTCCATTATTTCCACTATTACTATTTATACTGTTATTACGATAATTATGATAATGGTGATAATAACGGTAACAATAAGGATAATGATAATAATAATTATGATAAAAATAATGATAAAAATAACAATGATTAATAATGATAATAATAATAACAATAATGATAATGATAATGATAATAACGACAATGAACATAACAATGATAATAAAGTGTATAATCACAATAATAAAAGTGGTATTTATAATACTAATCACCATGATGAAAATAACGATAATAACAATAAAAAATATAATCATGATAATGATAATGGTAAAGTTATTAATAATAATGATAATAAAGATGATAATGAATATGATAATGATGATAATGATAAATATAATGATAATAGTAAAGGTTGCAATAATAATGATAATAAAGATGATAATGATAATGATGATGATGATAATGATAATGAAAATGATGACAATAATGAAAACGATGATGATGATAATGATGATGACAATAATGATGATGATGATGATAATAATAATGATATTGATAATGAAAATATAATGATAATGAAAATAACAGTAATAATGGTAAAATGAACAACAAATACAACAAACGTAATATCAATAATAACTATAATAATAATTATGATTATATCGATGGTGATAATGATATTAATAACATTGATAGTAATAACGCCAAAAGGAACAACAATAACAACACTGATAACAAAAATCGCGATAACAATAATAATCACAACTTTTTTATCAACATAATCGCTGTATATGCCAGCCTAAGGGTTAGCCGACAAAACTCTACGGGAAGAAGATCCACGTTTCACTACCTTTTCCTCAATCGCTGTCGGAGGAGGACCACACTTAAGCAGGCCCCGTAGCTAATGCAAACAGCTTACCATTAATTACTGGGTTATTATTGTGGCCCGGAATTAATGGCAGTTTAGTCTCCCCCCACGATATGAATTGGATGATAAGCAGCGGTAATTAGGTATGACAGATGACCCGCACTCAAGAAGGGATTGGGGCAGGAACAGATGTTGGAGACAAAAAACAAAAGGTATTGGGGGACAGATTAATGGGTCTCGAGTAGGGGTTGATGCGAGTGGAATGTTTGTGTTCGCGTGTGTGGATGAATAAAGACATGTATGTACATACACATGACTATGTAAAAGCATAAATGTATCTACATATAAACAACCACACACATACATACATTTATATTTACATATGTATCTATACACATAAATATACATACATATATATATATATATATATATATATACA
>NC_091574.1:20219915-20232236 GCF_042767895.1 Penaeus vannamei
CCTCTCCCTTTCTCCCCCATTTCCGCTGTCTCTCTTCATCTCTCTCTCCACCTCTCTCTTTCTCTCTCCCTCCATCCCTCCCTCCCCCCTCTCTCTCGTCAAGAATAGGGACTCATTAAGGACGAGCTTGTTGAAGACAATCTCGGGGCCGATTCAAGAAGGGCCTTTAACGGCTCTTTTCTTCTTCTTTCTCCCCTTCCTCCTCTTTCCCTCTCTTTTTATTTCTATCTCTTTCCCTTTCCTCCGTTTGTATGTCTGTCTGCTGTCTCTTCGTTTCTCTCTCTCTCTTTCTCTTACTCTCTCTCTCTCTCTCTCTCTCTCTCTCTCTCTCTCTCTCTCTCTCTCTCTCTCTCTCTCTCTCTCTCTCCCCCTCTCCCTCCTCCATCATAACCATCATAAATATCCTCTTCATCATAGTTTGCAAAAAAATTCTTAACTCCCATTTTCTATGATTACCCTCATCTTAATCTCAGTCAAAGAAAATGGGATTCTGATTAAACCGGCCCTCACTCACTCATTTCCAGGAAGAACGAAGAAGAAGGAGAGGGGGAGGGGGAGGGAGAAGGTCAGGGAGATGGGAGAAGTTTAGGAGAAGGGGAGGAGGTCAGGGGGAGGGAGAAGGGAGAAGTTTAGAGGTAGGGAGATGGGGGAAGTTTAAGGGAAGGAGAAAAGGAGGAAGGGGAAGGTGTAAGGGAAGAGGGAAGAAGGGGGGGAAAGGGGAAAATTCATGAGGATGAGGGGATATCTATGGGAAGGAGATGGGAAGAGAGGAGAAATGGAGGGGAAGAGAAAGAGGGGAGAAGGAAGTTCGAGGAAAAGGGGATGTGGGATGACGAGAGGAGGGAGAGGGCCGGAGGGAGGGGAGGGAGGGGAGGGAAGGGAGGGGGGGGGGAGGACACAGTCTCTCATGCTGAAATTGGTTTCGAGAAATTGCATTATCCTAAATCACTCAGCTGAGGATCCTTCTATTTTCTTCCGTTCTGCCCCTCCTCCCCCCGGACCCTGCCCTTCTTCCCTTTATCCCCCATGTTTCTACTTCTTCCTCGCATGTTTTTCTTTCTCTCTCACCCTTTTATTCGCCCCCGGTCTCCTCCTTTCTTTCTCTCTCTCTCTCTCTCTCTCTCTCTCTCTCTCTCTCTCTCTCTCTCTCTCTCTTTCCTTCCCCATCAAACTTTTCTTTCTTCCTACCTTCCCTTTCTCTTCTTTCCTCTTTCGTTTGTCTATCATTTTTTTCAGTTAATCTATTTATCTCCTCTTTCCTCATTTTCCTCCTCCCTCTCCTTCCTTCATTCATTCCATTTTCCTTTGTTGTGCTTGCTTGGCTATATATTCTATCTTCTTTTATCTATCTATCTATCAATCATTTATCTATTATCTATCTATTCTATCTTCATTTATTTATTATCTATCTATTCTATCTTCATTTATCTATCAATCTATCTATCTATCATTCATCTATCTAATGACGATAACAGCAACACCACCAAAGCCACAATTAGTAGAGACAACAAAAGCAAAAACAATAACAATTAAAACTAAATATCAACAAATATTAAAAACAATAATAACGACACACGACAACTTTCGCATCAATAACAATAACAATAACGGGAAACGATAAATGAAAGTCATAAATTATACAACAAATAATATTTCCAAAGAGCCGCCGAAATACCAATGAAAAAAACAACGAAACAAAAAACAAGAACAAAAACAATAACAAAAAAGACACAATCCGATATGCAATAAATTTAAACCGCTTCTTGAAATTCGATGGTTCAATTTCCCGGCGAATAATTGGAATTTCCCCCGCCCGATAACTGAAATTCCCGCCAAATAATTTGAATCCCTCGCGTTTCAAATTATTGGAACTCCCATACGCGCGCTCGCCGTCCTACAATTCAAGCAGAAACTTTTACGTGTGCGAAAAAGGTCTTGTTGTCTTTTTTTCTTTTCTGAATCTTAAGAGTGTTTTGAGCTTTGCCTTCTGTGTTTTTTTGTAAAGATTATCTTTTTTTTTATCAGCATTATTATTTTTTCCCTTCTGTGTGAAAAGGTGTAAAATGGATAAATTATATAAATCATATGTTCATTGTTCTCCACCTATCCATCTGTCTGTTTGTCCAGATAGGTCTGTCTGTACACACACGCAGACATATACGTACACACACACACACACATCTATCTGTCTATCTATCTATCTATATGCGCGTGTGTGTATGCGTACGTGTGCATGTTATTGTGTATGAATGTTAGCATGTACATGTCTGTGTACGTCCATATATCCGGGCAGTTTACAGCCTTATCCACTCTAATGTTACGAAAGAAGAGAATAACAAAAAACGTAAAAATTCACGCACACAGCCACATTGCATAAACAAAATAACATCATAAAAATATGACAACGCAAAGGCACACAAGAAAAAAGGCGAAACAAAAACAAATGGAAAAAGAAACACAAAACGATAAAAGAGAGAAAAACAGAGAGAAAAGAGAGAGAGAAAAAAAAGAAAGATATATGACAGAATAAACCCAAAGAAAACTGGTATAAAATCAAATAAAGAAAGCCACAAAGAAAGGCGAAGAAAAGGACAAAGAAAACCAAAAGCAAGGTCGAATAAAACAGCAGGCAGAGGAAACACATTAAGCGTCCCCGAACCACAATGGCGGCCAACACGAGACATCACAGGACCGCATCTGCAGTGCTGACAGTCCTCCCGCTGACACCAAGCACCACGTCAGCCTTGCGAACACCAACCACGCTCTTCTCGGAAAGGAAAAAAATAAAACCCACAAGAAAATAATTTCTTCGCCTGGGCTGACTCGAATGCGAGATGACGTCATTCTGGGATCCGGGACCTTTACACGAACGAGCCCCGGATGCAGCCGCCGCTTACGAGAACGCGCGTAAAAGAGCCGGCTATGGGCTGTAACGCGCAGTGTGGACGGAATTCTGAGAGGGGGTTGTTAAGCCGGGGGAGGGGGTGAGTGGGGAGGGGGGATTAGGGGATGGGGAAGGGCTAGGAGGATGGGGGTTGGGGAGGGGAAGGTTGAGAGAGAGGAGAGGGGGTCTTGGGGAAGGGGAAGAAGGGGTTTGAGGAGATAAGAGAGAGAGGAGAGGGGGTAGGGGGACGGACGGACACTTAAGAGAGGGGGAGAGGAGAGGGTTTGGAAAGGGGTAAGCAGACAGGGGAGAGGGGAAGCAGAGAAGGCAAGGCACAAAGAGGAAGGGGAAGAATGGCAAAGAGAAGAGGAGGGGGGAGGAGACGGAGAAGGCAAGGCACAGTGGGGAGGGGGAGGGGAAGAAGTAAGGTATCCTAGGAAAAACTTATAATCTTTTTACCTAAGAAGGAATAGGATGGAGGGGTAGGGGGGATGGGGAGGAGGGGGATGTTGAGGGATTTTTATTGAGGGAAGAGGGGAGGGGGAGGAGATTGTTGATATTTTTGCGGGAGGGGGGGGGAGTGGCGAAAGGATCAGGGGATAAAAGAAAATTATTATTTTCTACCTGGGAGAGGAGAGGCGGGGGAGCTGAAAAAAGGGGGAGGGGAAATGGGAGGGGAAAGGGAGTGAAAAGGGGAGTGAAAAGGAAGAGGGGAAAGGTAGGAGGCGAAAGGGGGAGGGCGAAAGGGGGAGAGGGAAAGGGGGGAAGGGAAAGGGGAGGAGTGTAAGATATTGAGCTTTTTAACCCGGCGGGGAGGGGGGGAGGGGGGAGGGGGGTGGAGAAGTTGGAGATCGGTTGATAGTGTTCCTTAAAATAGACAAACCAGCGAGGGAATATCGCAGATCCACGTCGACTGAGAATGACAAAGAAAACTAACCCTTATACACGGCCGCACATAAACAAACAAAAGAAATGCACGCCAATACTCACAAACATCCACACTCATACACGCATATCCAAACAAATGTAAACACACACGCAAAAACACCCGCATAAAAACACATACACACATCAACACACATTTAGGCACACACATCTAAACAATTCAAAACACAAACCCCAATTCACACACAACCATACATTTAAACAGATACAAGCACGAAAACATACATATAAACACACACATACATACATTTAAACACACACAAACATACATTTAAACACACACAAACATACATTTAAACACAAACATACATTTAAGCGCACACAAACAAATTTAAACACACACAAACATACATTTAAAGACATACAAACATCCATTTAAACACACACCAACGTACATTTAAACAAACACACGCACACACAAACACCATGAATTCAATATTCACCAAATAGAAGAAAATCAATGTAAATTCGAGTATGATAATAATACATTGAGTTATTCCCTCCAATATGGCTTTTATATCGATCTCGGTGACAATCACAAAAAAAGAAAAGAAAAAAATGGAATTGTCATAAATATTCATTATTGAGTTTCTTGTCGTAAAGTATGAACATTTCGGTCATATTCACTAGCGCAGTAATAAAAATATAATAATGATGATAGCAATTAATGATAATGGGAATAATAATAATAATATCAAGTCCTACTACTACTAATAATAATGATAATGATAATAAGAATAACATTAGTAATAATAATTATCGCTACTATTATTACTACTATTACCACTAATAATATCAATTATAGTATTGACAATAAAAATAATAATTATCATTATATCATGAATAACATTAATAAAGATCATTATTATTACCATCATCATCATCATTATTATTATTATTACAATTATTATCATTATTATTATTATTATTATTATCATTATTATTATTATCATTATTATCATTATTATATTTATTATTATCATCATTACCCTTACGTTTATCATTCTCATTCTCATTCTCATTATCATAATCATTGCTACTACTAAAAAAATTACTATCACCATCATTACTACTACCACAAGATCTGTCATGACATCTGTAACGCTAAAACAAGATAATGAATTCACCTGAATTTTTCCGAAATTCCAATCTTTCCCCTTAACAGTAAGAGAGTTTGTGACGTAAGGTAACAACAGAAAACAACAACAGTAACAGAAACGCCTGTTGTTCCTGCCTGAAGAGGAGATAGAATTCAATCGAAACGGCAGGGGAGAGAGAGAGTGAGAGAGAGTGAGAGAGAGAGAGAGTGAGAGAGAGTGAGAGAGAGTGAGAGAGAGAGAGAGAGAGAGAGAGAGAGAGAGAGAGAGAGAGAGAGAGAGAGAGAGAGAGAGACGTATAGACAGATTAATAAATAAAAAGAGCGGCATGTTGGAAGGAATTAGAAAAAAAATATCGGATTCTCACACGGCCCAGTTTCAAGAAGAAAAAAATCCTATGCCAAGGGAAGGTCAGGTCACTTACGAAAGGTCACGAAAGGTCAATTAACAGCGGTCACAAGCCCCCCCTCCCCCCTCCCCCTACCCACACACACGCAGGCGCTGGCGGACACAAGCAAGCGAGCGCCGAGCAAGCACAGCCAGATCAATCAGAGGCCAGAAAAGGTCATAGATCGAAGGTGAAAGGTCAAGGAGATTTCTTCGGCGAGGCAAGAACGCTCATCCCCTCCTCCCCTCTTCCCCATCCTTCCCCCCTCCCTCCCTCCCCTCTTCCCCATCCTTCCCTCCCCTCTTCCCCATCCTTCCCCCCCTCCCACCCTCCCCTCTTCCCCATCCTCCCCCTTTTACTCCACCCGCCCCCCCTTTTTCCTTCTCCACCTCTTGATTTCCTTTGCCCTTCCCCTCCCCCCCTCATACCTCTAACTCTAATCCTCTCCCTCTTCTCCCTGATTCCCCTTACCCTCCCCTCCCCCCTGATTCCCCTTATTCTCCCCTCCCCCCTGATTCCCCTTACCCTCCCCTCCCCCCTGAGTTCCCTTACCCTCCCTCTCTCCCCTCCCCCCTTCTCAAGCCTCCCCACTCTCTCCCTCCCCTACCCTTTTATCTGTACCTCCCCCTCCCCCTCCCCTTTCCCTTCCGACGCCTCCCTTCCAACTCCACTCCTCCCTCTCCTCTTCCCCTCCCCCTCCCCCTATTTTCGAAAGAAGGGAGCGTCGATCAGATTGTTCAAAAAGAAAGAAAGAAAGAAAGAAAGAAAGAAAGAAAAAAGCTTGTTTATCTCATTAGCTTCTAAAAATAGTTTCTTTTTTTGGATTTGTCTTGCCCTGTCTCGAGTTTCCATTCTTTATTTTCTATTTCCTAAACTGTTTTTTCCTGTCGTTATCTATCCACATTTTGAAAATATAAATTGCGTACATGCCTATCAAATACACAGTGATAAAGAAAATGCAACAACATCCATAACAATGACAAATAGACAAAGACAACAAAAAAATTGTCCTCCTCCTCTTCATTATCATCCTCACCATAATCGTCATCATTATCATAATCATTATCGTCACCCTCATCATCGTCATGGTAATAATATCATCATCTACATTATGATTATATCATCACCGTCATCCTCGTCATAACCATCATTATTCAATAATATCATCATCTACATAATCATATTATCACCATCATCATCATCATCATAATCATCATTATTCATCGTCATCACTAAAAAACAACCACAACAACAACAACAAAATCAACATTCTTGCTTACACAACCCCCCCCCCCCCTCCACTTGAATTACCAGTTACCTTCAAAACACCCTTCTTCATACTACATTCTCTCCCTCTCTTTATGTCTATATTCATCCACTTGCATCTCAGTCCTCTACCCTTCCATTTTCTCCCATTCCCCCCTCTTTATTTATCTTTAACACTCATCTTCATACTACATTCTCTCACTCTTTCTATTCCTTTATCCATCCCCTTATATCCCAATCCTCCCCTCCCCCATTTTCTCTCATTCCCTCCTCTCTATCTACCTTTAAACATTCTTCTTCATACTACCTTCCCTCATACCCTAATCCCACCCCCTATTTTCTCTTATTCTCTCCTCTTTATTTATCTTTCTCCTTTTTTTTTCCTTCGCTTCGGATGACAGGCAAATGGCCGTACATCTTGCAAGGACGATACAAAAAAACGTTTTATTCTTGGCTATCGAGACGGACAGCCTCCACACGAAACGTTTATATTGGTCTTAAACGTTTCTTGATGGTCTTGTGAGGAGGAGGGGGAGAATGATAAAAATGGAGGGGAAAAGGGAGAAGAAGAGAAAGAAGAGGAATAGGGAGAATGATAAGAAGGGGGGGGGGGAGAAAAAGAGAAAGAAAAAGAATAGAGAGGAGGGGGAGAATAGTAAGAAGAGAGGGGAAAGGGAGAAGAAGAGAAAGAAGAGGGATAGGGAGGAGGGGGAGAATGATAAAAAGGGAGGAGAAAAGGAAGAAGAGAAAGAAGAGGAATAGGGAGGAGGGGAGAATAATAATCAGAAGAAAAGAAAGAAGAGGGATAGGGAGAAGGGAGAATAATAGTAGGAAGAGGAAACAAGAAGAAGAGGAAAAGGAAGAATGAGGAAAGAAAATAAGGGAGAAAAACAGAGAAGAGAAAAAAGAGAGATGGGGAGGAGGGAGAATAGTAGTAGGAGGAAACAAGAAGAGGAAAAGGGAGGAGGAGCAGGAGGAGAGTAAGAAGGGAGAGGAAAGGGGAGGAAAGAAGTGGGATGGAGAATAGGGGGAGAATAGTAGGAAGAGGAAGAAGAAGAGGAATAGGAAAAAAATAGTATGAAGAGAGAAGAAAGGGAAGGAAAAGAAATAAAAAAGAGGAATAAAGAGGAAGGGAGAAAAAATGAGGAGGAAAAGAATGAAGATGAGGGATAGGGAGGAGGAATAATACAGTAGAAAAAGGGAGAAATAAAAGAATAGAGGATTGAAAAAAAGAAAAAAAATAGAAAAAACGAAAAAAGAAAAATAAGGAGACAAGGAAAAAAACAAGAATAAAAAGAAAACATACAACAAAAAAGAGAAAAAAGCAGAAAAAAGAGGCAAACTTGGACAGCAGAAATAAGCCACTCTGTCACCACCTCCTGGCGAAAGAAAGAATGAGGGAAGAGAATAAAACTTGAGAAACAGCTTGAGAAAAAGGAAGAAGAGGGTAAAAGAGGAAGAAGATAAGAGTAGGAGGAGGAGGAGGAGGAGGAGGAGGAGGAGGAGGAGGAGGAGAAGAAGAAGAAGAAGAAGAAGAATATGAAGGTAAAAGAAGAAGAAGAATATGAAGGTAAAAGAAGAAGGAAAAAAAGAAGATAATACAGTAAAAGATGAAGATGGAGGAAAAGAAAAAATGGAGTAAAAGAAGATTGAAGAAACGAAGATGGAGGAAAGGAAGAAGGAAATAAATCAAAATAGACAAGTGATAAAATGGTTGAAGAGGAAGGAGTAGAAGAAAAAAATAAAGAGGAAGTGGAAAGATGAAGAAAAACGGGAGAAAAGAAGAATATGAAGAACAGAAAGAAGATAAAATATGAAGACAAACAAGAACGATGGAAAAGAAGAAGGGTGAAAAGGAAAAAGAAAATTGAAGAAAATGAAGAAAAGGGAAAGTGAGAAGGGCAAGTAATTTGAAAAATTCATTATTACTGTTATCATTATTTTATTTTTTCTATTCATCCTGGTATCATTATTACTTTTATTATCATTTTCATTATTCTCATTCTTATTGCCGTTATTAAAATAATTATCACCATCATCAACATTTTTCAACATCATCCGCAATTAAAGTTATCATTATTACTATCATTAACCTAACTCTTTATCATTAGAATTAATATCACATTAATATTACGGATATTATGATAATCATCATGAAATGCAATTACCACATAAAATATTACCATAATAAATACCATTACCATTAATATCATAATCATTATGACCATCATGATTAACATAATTTTCTGCCTCATTATCATTATCTCCCTCATCATCAGCAGCAGCATTACCTTCATAATAAACATAATTCCCCTCCTAATTACCATTGCCTCCATGAAAAATAATGATCTTTTTCACCATCAGTATTACCTCTCACAATCGTCAATTCAATCCTCATTTTTACTTTCTTTATCACTTTTTTTTATTCAAACATCCATGGTATTTAAAGAATAACAAAACAACAGCAAGAAGAGGGAATGATAATAATAATAATAATAATAATAATAATAATAATAATAATAATAATAATAATAATAATAATAATAGTAGTAGTAGCAGTAGTAATAATCATCATCAAAATAGTAATAATAATAATAATAATAGTAGTAGTAGCAGTAGTAATAATCATCATCAAAATAGTAATAATAATGAATATAATAATAATAATAATAATAACAGTAATAATAATCATAATAACAGTAATAATAATCATAATAACAATAATAATAATAATAGTAATAATAAAGATAACAACAACAACAATAAAAGAAAAAGGGAATAATAATAATAACAATAATGATAATAATAACAACAACAATAAATAATAATAACAATAACAACAACAACAACAACAATAAAGATAACAACAACAACGACAACAGAAAAAGAGAATAATAACAATAACAACAACAACAATAAAGACAACCAACAACAACACCAGCAACAACGCTAATAATAACCTGCCCCCTTATCCTGACAGCGATAAGACGTCCCTTCACTCTCTGCAGCGGATAAACTTGTGAACTCGAGGCCGATCCCTATCTCACTCTATTCCGCCTCTCGTATAAACTTTATCGGCGAGAGAAGAGTGCGTCGCGCTGTCGTTTCACTCTCAGGGTATTTTGCTGTCGTTGGCGTGTTTGGTTTAGGGTGCGGGCGGATGTATGGGTGAGGGAGAGGGGGAGGGAGAAAGGGAAGGGGTGAAGGGGTGAGGGGGAAAGGGAAGGGGTGAGGGGGAGGAAGGGAAGGGAAGGGAAGGGGGAGGGAGAAAGGGAAGGGGTGAGGGGGAGGGAGAAAGGGAAGGGGTGAGGGAGAGGGGGAGGGAGAAAGGGAAGGGGTGAGGGGAGGGGGGAGAAAGGGAAGGGGTGAGGGAGGGAAGGGGTAGGGTGGGGGAGAAAGGGGTGGGGTGAGGGGGAGAAAGGGAAGGGGTAAGGTGGGGGAGAAAGGGGTGGGGTGAGGGGGAGGAAGGGAAGGGAAGGGGAGGGGGTGAGGGGGAGGAAAGGGGTGGGGGGGAGAAAGGAAGGGAAGGGGTGAGGGGGAGGAAGGAAAGGGAAGGGGAGGGGGAGAAAGGGAAGGGGTAGGGGGAGAAAGGGAAGGGGGGAGGGGAGAAAGGAGAGGAGAGGAGAAAGGGAAGGGATGGGGGGGAGGAGAAAGGAGAGGAGAGGAAGATATAAAAGAGAGGAGGAGGAGAGGAAGGGGATAAAGAGAGGAGAGAGAGAGAGAGATAGACAGAGAGAGAGAGCCAGAGATAGATAGATAGATAGATAGAGAGAGAGAGAGGGAAAGAGGTAAAGAGAGGAAGGAAGATAAGAGAAAGGGGAATAAAGGAAGAGGGAAAGAGAGAGAGGAGACGAGAGGAAGGAGAAGGAGAAGTGATAAGATATAAAGAAAAACGTACATGTACACTCGTACTCACTCAGAAACGCACACGAACTCTCACACACAATTATATAATTACATAATAATTACACGCAATGTGCACGCTGCGTATTTCATTATACAAAAATCAGTTATTTTGATATCAAGTAAATATATGGAAGTCAGCAATTCCAAAATGTAAAACTCTATATTATTAAACTTCCGAAATTTAGAAATAAACAATTTTACAATTCAGAAATTTTGAAATCATCAAATTTAAGATTGAAAAAGTAAGAGATAAGCAAATTTAAAATGATATATAAAATTCAGCAATTTAACTATTCTAAAATACAGAAATCGGCAATTCAAAAGATATGAAAATCCAAAATCAGCAATAAAAATATTTAGGAATCCCAAAATCAGTGATTTTAAAATTCGGAAATCCCCCCCCCCCCAAAAAAAAAAAAAAAAAAAAAAAAATGAAACCCATCCGCCTCCCACCGAAAAGGCGAAACGCAACTCGCACACAACACTCGCGCAAGAATTCGCACAGGAAGGGGATAACAAACAAAAACTTTGACAAAGAGAATGAAGAGGGAAAAGTTTGTCCGAAAAGGGGTCAGGAAACAGATAACAAACACTTGGGTGACAGTCGCTCGCGCAGTGACTGACGACTTGTGGAAAATTGGCTTCGTGACTTTGTAAATGTGATTGGATGACTTGAATGAGGGGGGGGGGGGAGAGAGAAGGGAGGTAGAGGTAGATGGAAACGGTAGGTGGATAGATGAACACATAAACACAAATCTCTCTCTCTCTCTTTGCACACACACACACACACACACACACACACACACACACACACACACACACACACACACACACACACACACACACACGCACGCACGCACGCACGCACAAACGCATTCACTTACGCACGCGTGAGCGCGCATATTTACACACACACACATATATGTGTGTGTGTGTATTTTGTGTGTGCAAGGAAAAGAAAGTAAGAGAGGTAGACATAACATATATAAAAAGAAAAAGAAAAGAAAAATGTATATATATATATAAATATGAACGACAAAAAAACGAAAGGAAGCAAGAAGTGACGATAGAACGAAATAAACAAGTAAACAAACAAATACAGACAGATAAACATGAACTACAATTCGTTCGGCAAAGCCTTCGATTCGCACAACGGCCAAGCAGTTTCTTATTCATTATGATTTTCACTGATGTCAAGTAACTTTCGCATGACTGTCATGAAAACGCGTCAGACCAGCGAGCGGGAAATTATTGACATTTTGCTATAAATTGAGTGATATTAAGTGACTGATGGATGTTGACTGATTTAAATGAACTAATATGCATTGACTGATATGAATCTACTGAACTGAGATGACTGATTTAAGTTAACTAATAGCATTGACTGATAAAAGCTGACTGATAACAGTAGGTAAATAAGGTGACTTTTATAAACTGACATGTAAGATGACTTGTATAAGTTGAATGATATAAGGTGACTGATACACGGTGACTGAAGTAAGATAATCTAGTTGACATATATAAGTTGACAGATGAGAGATGACTGATATAAGTTGACTGAAATGAAATGACCACTTTAAAGAGACTGGTATCAGGTAACTGATAAAATGTCACAGATACGGGCAGACTGATATCAGATATTAATGATAACTTACATCCGACTGAGCTGTCATTTAAGCCATTCGACATGCTAAATAAATCATAGTTTATAGGCCTTTGTAAAATAATAAAGTGAATGAAATTTATATGCCCTGTTCTTGCTCAAAAAAAAAGGTTTCATAGGCAAAAAAGTCAAAAGATGTTTTCTTCAAAAGTTTGAATATCAACTTCCTTTT
>NC_091574.1:20240236-20242736 GCF_042767895.1 Penaeus vannamei
CAGTAAGTTGAACTTAGAATAGGTCCTTTGATCGATCAACTGCTCATTGATAAATCGTTGAAAGATATCTATGTTAAAAATATAAACGTTTTATATATATATATCATATATATATATATATATATATATATATATATATATAAATAAATAAAAACATATATATATAAATATTTATATATATATATATATATATATATATATATATATATATATAAATCTATATATATATATATATATATATATATATATGTATATATATATATATATATATATATATATATATTTATATGTATATCTTATTTATATGTTATTTATTTATATATATGTATATGTATCTCTCTCTCTCTCTCTCTCTCTCTCTCTCTCTCTCTCTCTCATCCTCTCTCTTTGATTCTGCATGAACATTTAGCTCCGAAATCAACATTTTTAAAGCATTGATATCACAGAGGATGTCTCTCCCGCAACAGTGATGACTGGTAGCATAACCAAAAATGGCAGTATAATTAACCACTTGCCACCACACTTAACCTGCCTTTACTAAGATGCCGCATGTGTCAGAGTGTTTTCCTTGTCTTTTATTTTCTGTTACTGTTTATTGTGTGTGTCTGCACGTTCCATGTCCAGATATGCATGTCTCAGTGTTGTCTTCCAGTCCGCGTATGGTGATACTGATCAGCTGATCATTTCTTCAATGTGGGAATGATGATTTCAACAACCTGCGACTCAACGGATCTACTGAACTCACTCTGGTTGATTAAAAGTAATATATTGGATTGAATAGATCATTAATTTTTTATAACCCTCCTTAAAATTATTTATATGTTCACTGTGTGTAGTATTCTTTATGCTATTTTTAAGATATTACAGGTATGCATTTTGTATATATAAAAAAATATACTGTACTTATTAATGGTGTATTGATGAATTAACATAGGCAGTGAATATAGATTAACATTGTTTGCTTTTATCAATTTCAAAAATCATCAGTAGGCTTGATTAGACTAATTTAATGCAGTAGAATCAGTCTACATAATAGAGTATTAACTTTAACATTCAAAACTGTATTTACAAGTGCTTTTTGTACTGATAAGGATATTACTAAAAAAGAAATTATATGACTTGATTTTGGTTGTATTGATAGTTTGTTTGTAAAGAAAACTTGTTGAACATAAATCTTCAGTGCATTCCCAATGATCAGTTTCAGAAATGTGAAATAATACAAGAGATTCACTGTTTATCAAAAGATTTACATTTTTTCCTTTTGTTTTCACTGAATTTTCACTCTAATGCCTAATCATGCAGCAGTGTAAACACAGACTTACACAGTCTCCTTTTCCACAGTACAATCTGGACTTCCGTGGCCTAAGTCCCAGAGGAAGAGGGAACTCACCATACCGCTCCGACGGAGACGACCTGTCTGGCTCAGGAAATAACTCGGCCACCGGCGGGGGGTCGGGCTCGGAGGGGAACATGTGACAGTTCGGGATGGCCCGACGGGGCAAGGGAGATGCACGCCGTACCCGCGTCTCCTTCCTCCTCTTCTAAATTTCCTTTTAGAAGTGGAGGCACCCGTCGGGCCCTGGGAGGCAGGGGGCAGAGGATCCCTTTAGCAAACCCTATGGCTCTGTTCAGCTGTTTTGGGACCAGCATTGCCACAGCATGCTGTGTTGTCTCAGAAGCTAGACTGTGCTTCCACATAGGCTTCTGGTTTTTTCTCCCTTTGGTGCTAAAACCATTACTTAAACCACATGGTACAACCTGGATACTGTGTACAAGGTCACAATAATTTCAGTATTCAGTACATTCCAAAATTTTTAAAAACTTTGATGATATACTTCATCTTTTATAGAGTTTCAGTACCTCTGATTCTTCAGGTACCATTGATTTTATCTTCTTTTTTGCATGTTACATTAAAATAATGTGATTATATTTTTGCTCTCTCTCTCTCTTTTCCTTTTTTTTCTTTTTTTTTCTTTTTGCTTGATAAAAAGAAAAGTAACTCCAGGTTTCTTACGAACAGAGCCATATATCCTTTGCCTTCTGCCTCCCCTTTAGGTTTAGATACTATGTAATTGGCAGAAGGAGCTAAATTGAGAGTAAAAGTTGAGTAGTCTCAGGCTAGTTTTGGACAGCAACAAGAACTGTACCATTTCCACAACCTGGTGAAAATCTCGGGTTAACAACCAAGAGCAGAAAGTTAAGGGAAAATGGTACACATGACATAGAAGCCAAGATGATGTTTTTTATAATGACTGTACGCAATTGTTGTTGCAATTCCTGATGGGAAGAGAAAGCAAATATGATGGACCTCTCTTGGACAAACGGCAATTGGAGCCAGAGAGAGGCAGAAAGGATCTTCGTTGCTCTGTTAGTTAGTCCAGAGCTTATGTAATCAAAGGCATGAAGCTGTATTTCTTAACCGTGCTTTGTCATTGTATGGGTTTAGATTATAACACTGCCTAGACTAGACCTTCAAACACCAAACATGTCTGCTGTGGAG
>NC_091574.1:20247736-20250236 GCF_042767895.1 Penaeus vannamei
CTCAGTCTTTGTTTCTAATAGAATTGTGTTATATAATGGTAACTCAATGTTTATATTGCAGTACCTAATAATATTGTGATGCTGTTAAAAGGTAAAGTTGTATACAGCATATATTTTAAGTAAAAGCATTCCTGGCATTTTGCCAATTATGAACATAAGGTCTCATTTATAGTATGGGAAGAAATACATAATTATATGTTTTTATGTTGCCCTGACAACTGTAATTTAGGTTACAGATGATAGAGAAAGCGAGAGAGAGAGAGAAAGTATGAATGTGTGTGTGTGTGTGTGTGTGTGTGTGTGTGTGTGTGTGTGTGTGTGTGTGTGTGTGTGTGTGTGTGTGTGTGTGTGTGTGTGCGTCTTCATTTGTCTGTCTTCATATTCACCAACATATTTGCATATCTATATTTATTTATCTATATATTGATATTATCATTTAGTTACCTATACTTTAGATTTTCTTCCCTTTTTGTCTCTATAAAAATGTGATATTCATCTTTACTTTTCCAAAAAAAAATGATGAAAAGAAAAAAGTAGTATATATAGTTATATTTGCATACATAATCTTAAATTGGAGTCCAGATTAGCATAAGAGAATGGAAATGAAGCGGAAAACATAAGCAAATATAGTTCCTTCTCACGAGATAACATAGAACTCTAACCTTGAATGTCTGTGCTTGTAGGATGCTTGTGAGTGAGTATCTGTATCTTAAAAAATAAATAACTAAATAATACTAAAAAACAAACAAATAGAACAAAGCTTTTAAACAATAGCTGTTTAGTAAGGCTCTGTTTTTATTCTGTGACAAAAAGTCATAAAAAGTAAAAAAAAAAAAAAAAAAAAAGAGTTTTAGAAAAAATAAGGCAGCATTAATATTTTTTAATGTATGGAGAGTTTGAAATAAGTTGCTGTGAACTTTGCATGCCTAGAAATTCACATCAGCAGATTTTTCTAGACGTGTTGTGTATTGTGCCCTATTTAGTGAACCCTTCCCCCTGAACATCTGCCCTAACAGAGATATAGTGAATAAAAGCTGTCGTAACAAAAGCCTCTCTGCACTGCATTTGGATGGGACAGTTGAAAAATAATAGTGGTAAATAGACACCTGATACATTTTCAACAAGCATGTCAGCAATAAACTTACATTTCATGAAGGATTTTTTTTTTTTCTTTTCTTTTCTTTTCTTTTTTCTACTTGGATAAAAATGCAGAAAAAAATAGCAATGATAACAAAGCTCCATATCATCCAAATATATTGCAGTTTAGCATGACCAAGATTTACTATATTTCTTTTACTACAGAGTTAAATTTAGGCCACATGTTTCACCCCCTAAAGGGCATGACAGTGTTTTGCGAAGTGTTTTATATAGGATTATATAGCTTCGTAGAAATAAGAAAAGGACGCAGAAAATGGAGAAGAAAAAATGCCTATTTTCAAATTTATATTTAAGCACAAGTTTGTATCACTGCATCTGTCTTCTGTATATGACTGCCTATACTGTGCTTGAGTATGTATGTGAATACCTTTTGTGTCTATGCCTATATGTATGAATAGAATGCATGTTGGTTCCAAAGTGTGCATTTTTATATTCATGTGCTTTGGATATTTTAATATCGTATAGAAACGGTAGCTGTTTATCCTTTACCTTAAAAGATAATTAAGAAAATATCATGAGAAGTTTTGTCTTTGTAACTAGCATGAGTATTTGTCAGGTTGCTTTTGTCTGTTTATATCAAAAGGGGAATGAGTGTGAGTGACTGAATTTGTATTGTGTGTGTGTGTGTGTGTGTGTGTGTGTGTGTGTGTGTGTGTGTGTGTGTGTGTGTGTGTGTGTGTGTGTAGGCATGCATGTGAGTATGTGCACGTGCACATTTGCGTGCATGTTAAGTTAGTGTACTTGTGTATATATGTCTGTGTCTATGTCTGTATCTGTGTCTGTGTCTGTGTTCACACACATGCTTGTATGTCCTTTCTTGTATATCTCCATATGTATATTTTTTAAAACACTGAATGCACTGGGGTATGAATTATATGGCCAAAAAGGTGTTTCTCCTTTGCCTTGGATAAAAAAATATATATATAGGCTCTCACTACTCAAAATTTTCACTGTTATAGCATGACACATATTTTTGAAAAGCAAGCATAGTAAGCCATAAATCAAATCAGACTGTTTATGTCTTGTTAATGATTCAGCTCTTATCTAATTCTGCATTTTGGGTTTTAATGTGATGGACTGTATTGCTTTAGCTTATGCTTCCATAATGTGTGCAGTGTTCATATGCCACAGATGCATAAGTTAACAAGTTCATAATGTACCTTAAATACTCATCAAAAGCAATTTAGATCCCTAAGACTAAACGTTTAGGAAAGGTATGCTCCTGGCAAGGGACAAATACCTTTTTCATATCTATTTCTTTTCCAAGAAAAAAAATGTGCAGTTTTACTCCTGAAGTTCAATCTCTGAATAGAAAGTGTGATGATCTCCATATCTCATAACG
>NC_091574.1:20257736-20265236 GCF_042767895.1 Penaeus vannamei
CTATCTCTCTTTCTCTCCTTTTTCTTCTCCTTTTCCTCCTCCTTCTCTTCTTTTTTTTCTTCTTCCACCTCCTCCTCATCCTCTCATCCATTAATTGTTTTCTTTGAAAATAAATACATCTTAAACTCCAGTTAAGTAAGTAAGCATAGTAGGCTTCAGTATTCTATGATTACTGTAATTTTACACGTTAGAAAGAAAATGCTGATTATGTGATAGGCTAGAAGTAAAACATTTGCTAATCAAAAATTTATGTTTTTTATTGTGTTTACGTTGCAGTGATCTATGACTACGGTAATTCTGCATACAGCATGATCATACTTTCCATCGTATCAGATGAAAAGAAACATTCACATAACTCTTAATTCTTTACAGTCCATGCTGGGTGGTCATCCCTCAAACGCGGCGTGAAACCCCCGTAGATTTTTCCCTCGCGGGTCGTGCCACGTGTGTGAATTTTCCAACTTCTAAACTTCTGAAGTTGAGGAACAAACTATCGAGCCCAGAGTCTGGATTTTGCAGCCAACTGTCGAACGCCACACCTGATAGATAGGATTGATAATGAGAGAGAGAGGTTGGTAGATAGATTGACAAAATAGGTAGGTTGATAGGTAAACAGAGAAAGAGAGATAAGGAAAGGAATATATAAGGATATATATTTTTTCTTCCTTATTCTTAACTCCATTACTGAAAACATGTCATAATGTTTCCTCTTATTTTTTTCTAGAACGTTACATGGCGTAAAAATCAATATCCCTTGCTGTCCTACTCAAAAGGCAGTGGCAAGAACGTGCTACGGAACTTCAGAAAAATGTCTAAAACTTTACCCTGATGAATTTCCAAGGTATCGGAATTAGGGCACATGAGGAAATATCAGTTTTATTAATACCATGGACATCACGTCATCATTGCTATTATTGCCGTCATAAACAATACCATTGTCATCATAATGATAGTGGTTATGATAATGATAATAAGGATAATAATATAGATGAACGAGAACATTAAGATTAACAGTAAGAGTAAGAATAATAAAAACAAAAACAATGACCATATCAAAAACAGAAAAACAATGCATCGTATCTAGTTCTCCCTCTCCCTCTCCTCTCTCTCTGTCTCCGTCTCTCTCTCTCTCTCTCTCTCTCTCTCTCTCTCTCTCTCTCTCTCTCTCTCTCTCTCTCTCTCTCTCTCTCTCTCTCTCTCTCTCTCTCTCTCTCTCTCTCTCTCTCTCTCTCCTCTCTCTCTCCCTCTTCCCTCCCCTCTCTCCTCTCCCCCCTCTCACTCTCTCCTCCCCCCCTCTCTCTCTCTCTCCCCCTCTCTCTCTCTCCCCCCTCTCTCTCTCTCTCTCTCTCTCTCTCTCTCTCTCTCCCTCTCTTCCTCTTTCTCTCTCTCTCTCTCTCTCTCTTTCTCTCTCTCTCTCTCCTTCTCTTCTCTCTCTCTCTTCTCTCTCTCTCTCTCTCTCTCTCTCTCTCTCTCTCTCTCTCTCTCTCTCTCTCTCTCTCTCTCTCTCTCTCTCTCTCTCTCTCTCTCTTTTCTCTTCCCTCTCTCTCTTTCTCCCTCTCCCTCTCTCTCTCTCTCTCTCTCTCTCTCTCTCTCTCTCTCTCTCTCTCTCTCTCTCTCTCTCTCTCTCTCTCTCTCTCCCTTCCCCTCTCTTTCTCCATTTCTCTCTCTCTTTCTCTTTCTCGTGCCGAATACAGTGTGGCAGGACCTGTCAACAGAATTATCACAGCGAGTGAAATACGGGGCAAAATATCGCAAAAGTATTAAATATTCTTGCAGATGTTCTCCGTTAACGTTCATTTGTTCTGTCGTTCACCGTAACCTATTGTGTCAAGTGTTGAATGAAGTGCGAGTGAAAATGAATAACTTCCCAGCCCGAGGTATTATGTATTTGATGCATTTCCGCGGTTCATTCCAAAAAGGAAAGTATCCATGGCAGAGAGAATGCAATATCCACCACGTTTCGATGAACTTAATTTTCCATTTCAGGGAGACACTTCAACAGGGATACTGAATGTAAACAATAAACAATATAACATAGTATCTATATACAATATGAGTATATAAACTTTATACAATATGAATATAAAAAAACTATAAGCAATATAATTATATAAACTACAAAGAATTTAATCATATAAACTATAGAGAATACAAATATATAAACTATAAACAATATGAACAATATAAATGCATAAACTACAAACAGCCTCTTCCAAACACTTTGAAAACAGGAACCACCTTAAACTCAGAAGCCAAGCGTCAGTATTTTATTTAGCTGGTTGTCTATAACGACGCCAGTTACGAACATCCCCTCCATATTATCAGCCTTATCTAATAAGTTGATAAGAGCGACAGAATTTACGCGTATCTCTCGGCATTCCGTGAACCCAAAGTTTAAGCACGGACTGTCCTTATTTTGGTTATTAAATATCTGAGGGATTGTTAAGTAACAAGCGGACACCTGAGCTTACGTTCGAGTATTTAGGGGTAAATGCTACGTAACTTGTATATAAATGAGCCTGGTTTTGTGATACCTTTTTGTGATGGATGGTATCACTTGATCAGACCAGCTTCGTGACGTTTATGGGGCTATTTGATCGACGTTGTTTTGATTTATGTAAGTTTTTCTTCTATTTTCTTTTTTTCTTCTTCTTTTCATAATATGAGTACTAGTGGATATGTATTTTGAATGAGACAAATATTCGTTTGATTTGGACAAGTTTGGTTCCCGCGCTGTCAGTCTTAAAAGTACCTTCCTCTTCTTCAGCTCAGCGGTGCTTCTGCGGTATATTTCTTAAATACACAATGCTTCAATCTGACCGACTGGATCCAATGAACTAAATTACGTGTGGGATCGACGACGAATAAGAATAGTGCTCTCGGAATACGCCATTGAGTAATTTCCATGATTCTGAAATTCTTAATTATCTGCCCATCCTCCCTTGGTGCCAAACGTGCAGTCACGTGTCAAAGTCGCATCGCGAATGAAGCTTCGAAACATAAACTGGAAGGGTCGTATTATTTCTGTGTTCGAGACCTGTTTGACGAGAATTTAGTCGTGGATAAAGCTTCGGAGCATTTATTATTATTAATTCGGTCTACGAGAGCGAAAGCGAAACATGTTTGACGAGAATTTAGTCGCGAGTGAAGCTTCGAAATAGTATTTTGGTTGTTTTATTATCATCTTGGTATTACTGTTTATTAGTAATTAGTATTTTGGTCATTCTATTATTATTTGGTTACTTCGAATCCGAAACATTGATGGAAATTAAGTCGTAAGTGAAGCTTCGAACCTCCCCATATTATTTAGGTTTCAGAGACGGAATTCGAACCATGAATCCAGACAGTAGCTTCCCGTGCTTATATTGCCTAATGGTTAATCCACTACTGATTCAGTTCCAACAGAATCTCTCTTGCTGACGTAAATGACACAATTGGGCAGCGAGCATGAAGTCGAGTTGAATTACTGATTGATTTGTAACTCAGCTGACGTCACTCTTTCAGCAAAGTATGACAAAAAACGCATAATTGCTTAATGCAAAATAGACCCACTAATGAAACCAACTGATCAGGAGAATCCCCCCAAAAGTAATTTAAACAAGAAGAGTAGTGAACACAAGTTGGATAATATGGACACCAGGAATGTCGGTTTTCCCGATCTCTCTTTCATGCACACATTTTTTTTCTCTCTTGTTTCTCTTCTCTCTCTCTCTCTCTCTCTCTCTCTCTCTCTCTCTCTCTCTCTCTCTCTCTCTCTCTCTCTCTCTCTCCCTCTCCCTCTCCCTCCCCCTCTTCCTCTCCCTCTCTCTCCCTCTCTCCCTCTCCCTCTCCCTCTCTCCCTCTCCCTCTCCCTCTCCCTCTCCCTCCCTCTCTCCCTCTCCCTCTCTCCCTCCCCCTCCCTCTCTCCCTCCCTCCCAGGAAGGAAAGTTGCGAGCGTGGGGAAGCAGAGGAGCCATGCAATTAAGAAACTCTTGGGAGGCAACTGCTGCTAACTTCGGCCGGAGTTAAAAGGAGCGTGATCTGTGTAACGGGGACTCGCTCGCTCGCCTCTGAAATATTGAGGGCCCTGGGAAAAGAATAACGATAACAGATGATGATACTGGATAAATATACGTTTTGGTAAGTTGTTTACTACTGACCCTGCCTTTCCATGGTTGTGGGAGCTAACACAAGCACACAGTCATCAGTGTACTTCTATATGTATAGCTATGGTAGAAAAACCATAGGTGTCTCACTTCAATAAAATTAGCTTGTGCATTGTGGGTTTTTCTACCACAGTACGAACACGGTAGAGTATTTTTCCACCCATCTATAGCTATGTGGCTATTTATCTATCTGTATCTGTTTACACATACATATATATACATAAATCATTACATACATATGTATACGTGATATTAACCATTGTGTACGTGTATGTGTGTGTGCGCGTCCGTCTTACGTGCATGCCAACCCAACACACTTGTTAGAGTCACACTTTATTGTAAATGAGCACAAGTGTGATCGCCTGAGCCCCCACATGTGTTCGATTTCTGTGGTGTTCCGACGCCATGAAAATAATAATTTCATTGAGCCAGCGATACGAACACTGAATGATCACCAATGCCAACGACCTCCATTGGTGTTTGAATGCTAGCGAGCGGGTTTTCTGGTCTTATATTTCTTCCAGCATTCAAAATCGAAGTGAAACAACCCATTTATATCCATTGCCCGAACCATTCGCTATCAGCTCGTTAGATTTCGTCTTATCAAGTCGGAATTCGTGTGAAATTTAGTAGTTGGCAACTGTCGCTGATAAAAGTGACCGCAACGCCATTTGTCAAAATAACGAATTATTAATATGAAAGAAAAAAAAAGGAAACAGAAAAAGGCAGAAAGAAAAGAAAATTAGGAAAAGTTATTAACTTCCGAAAAGAAAGAAAGGCAAAATAGGAGAATGAAAGTTGAATGCCGATAATGACACGTGCAACAGATGCGTCAATGAACAATATCGATTGCAACAAACAAATAATTAATTCCAACGAAACAAAACAAACCCGAGAGAAAAAAAAGGAAGTAAAAAGTGCCCAACAATAAATAACGACGCAATACAAAAATCAAGAAAACAATTTCGGCTGATATAAACGTACAAAAACACCCCCGCCACCAATCACAAATAATTTCAAAAATATTAATAAAAAGAAGAAAAAAAAGGCAAACGTAATCCTATCAAATCTACCTATAAATCTCATACTCGTTTTCTGTTCTCCGCCAATCGCAGTTCCTCCATCATTGACCTTTTCATTAATGGGCTAAAGAGAATAATATCGTATTAACATAGGATAACACACACTAATATTGGCAAATGGCGGTTGCAGACTACAATGGGGGAGGGGCTAAAATCACGGTGGGAATTATAGGGATTGCATATATAAAGATTGAAAATGTAAATAAAATTAAGAATATGTATAACGCGGGAAGATATACTAGTTTTATATGGTTGTTAAGAAAATTGCACATGCCATGTGTAGAATGAAAGGAAAACATAGAAATATATATCATCAAGAATATTTTTGAAAATGTATATAAATAAATATAAAAAGAGATAGAATTGTTGCAAGTACTAGCGTATTGTTGAGATGTGTATTTTGGTTCTGATGAGTAACTGTATAATTATGAGTAGCATATGTTAAGAAGGTGATGGAAGAACAAGAGCCAATGTAAATTCTAAATAACTTCCCTTGTAACCATCGCCAAGTATCGCGTGAAGGTTTCTCACAGTAGACTTGCCTTTACGGTTACTGTGCGGTAAGCGTATTCATGCTTAATCAGTGTGCTGCTATAGTGGCATGTATGTATATACATATGTGTATGTATAGAGATAGATAAATTAATTTACATGTATATATATATATATATATATATATATATATATATTTATTTATATTTATATATTTATATATTTATTTATTTATATGCATATATATATTTATTATGTATGTATATAAAAAATATGTTTATGTACACACACACACACACACACACACACACACACACACACACACACACACACACACACACACACACACACACACACACACACACACACACACACACACACACATACACACATACACACACACACACACTCACACACACACACACACACACACACACACACACACACACACACACACACACACACATACACACACACATACACACACACATATATAGTATATATATATATATATATATATATATATATATATATACATATACATATATATACATATATATATATATATATATATATATATGCATATGTATGTGTATGTGTATATATATACATATATATATATATATATATATATATATATATATATATATGTATGTATGTATGTATGTGTGTATGTGTGTGTATGTGTGTGTGCATGAATATGTACAATATTTATGTATGTATGTATGTACATGTGTGTATGTATCTATATATCTATATTTATCAGTTTATATGTGTATATGTATATATATACATATACATATGATATGCAAATATATGATAAGAATACAAGCAGTCATCAAGTACACTTCTTCCAAGTAAATTCCTAGGCTGCATAACTTATCTCTTTTCTCATATTGAAACAAGTAGGTACATACACACTCATACACACATAGATAGATAAATAAAGGCAGATGGATATGGACATGCTTATTCATACATATATGTCATATATATATATATATATATATATATATATATATATATATATACATATATATTTATACACATATGAACATACACACACACACACACACACACACACACACACACACACACACACACACACACACACACACACACACACACACACATACACACACACACACACACACACACACACACACACACACACACACACACACACACACACACACACACACACACACACACACACACACACACACACACACACACACACACACACACACACACACACACACACATATATATATATATATATATATATATATATATATATATATATATATATATATATATATATATATAAACCCCTGTATGAATATATGCATGTTTGTCTATATTTATGCATACCCACACACCTGGTAAGATATTTATATTAACATCGTGTACTCGGAATGAAAAGTTACTTTGCACTAAAATTTTTACGTTATTCATCCTTGAGTCTCAGTGTTATGAAAAGAAAAATTAAACGCTAATCAACATTTCTTAAGTATGAAGGCAAGTGTATATTACTGTCATGAGAATATATGCCAAACATTTCAAGTAAAGATATCCAAGCCACTTTCTTAGAATCGGACGATGTAAACACAAAGTAGAAGGACATCATTTGCCGCAATTTACTTTCATTAAAAAACAAAAACAACAATACTATGAGATCCACATACACTATTTTTTTTCAAACTGATCACCAAGATTCAACTATTTCATTACTACTGAAGATAGGAAGAGTAAATATAAGATATAAAGATACGATCATT
>NC_091574.1:20270236-20272736 GCF_042767895.1 Penaeus vannamei
ACTAAATTTAGAATGCTGTCTCTCCCTCCCCTCCCCCCTCCCCCCTCCCATCCACCCGTGCTTCCCGTTTTTAAAATAATCCGTAATTAAAGGAAAAGTTGATAAAGGAATGAGGAAATTGGGGAAAGTAGGATGATGGTTAAAAAAAATTGTTAAGATGATTAGGGAATTTAAAAAGAGAGGGAATAATACCAATAGGGAATTTAAAAAAGAGAGAGGAAATGATAGCAAGAAAATGAAAGGGAAATGGGAGGGGATCGGCTATTTTGTAATCGTGCTTCTGTCGCTTTTTTCTTTCTTTTCTTGAGTTGTTTTTGTTGATTTGGTTTGTTTTGTTTGGTAGGTGCTTACGCATAGGCCTGTGCATTTGTGTGTGTGTGTGTGTGTGTGTGTGCATGTGTGTGTGTAGAGAGAGAGAGAGAGAGAGAGAGAGAGAGAGAGAGAGAGAGAGAGAGAGAGAGAGAGAGAGAGAGAGAGAGAGAGAGAGAGAGAGAGTTATCCATCAATTAATCTAAATTGCAAGTATTCAGAGTGGGACCGCTCAAAGTTACAGAAAAAAATACAATACTGTCTCATAAGGAAACAGGAATGTCACTCAGACTGCACATATTAATCTGCTATATTCTGGACAAGTGAATGGGCTGAATGTCTTGATAAACAGGTTGATAACTCAAAGAGAAATTATTCAAGGAAGAATGAAAACGGGCAAGTAATAAAGAGAGAGAGGGCAGTGGGGAGGATGGGGAGAGAGGGTAGAAAGGAAGGGGTAAAGGGGGGCGTGAAGGGAATGGGGGAAATGGAGAAGTGGATGAGGGAAGGAAGAGAGAGAGAGAGAGAGATGGGAAGGGAAGGGAAGGGAAAAAGGGTGAGAGATAAAGAAAGGTGAAGAGAAGGGGCAA
This sequence comes from Penaeus vannamei, assembly GCF_042767895.1. Taxonomy (NCBI): domain Eukaryota; kingdom Metazoa; phylum Arthropoda; class Malacostraca; order Decapoda; family Penaeidae; genus Penaeus; species Penaeus vannamei. Next base: position 20,271,136 of record NC_091574.1, read on the forward strand.
AGAGGAGAGAGAGAGAGAGAGAGGTCGTGGAAAAGGGGAAAGGGAGAGAGAGAGAAAGGTGAAGGGAATTGGGAAATGGGGACAGAGAGGTGAAAGGAGCTGGGGAAGGAAGAGAGAGAGGCGAGAGAGAGGGATGGATGGAGGGAAAGAAAGACAGAGACAGGGAGAGAGAGAGAGAGAGAGAGGAAAAGAGAAACAAAGAGACACACAGACAGGGAAAGAGAAAGAGAGAGAGAAAAAAGCGAAGGGAGAAAGGGACAGCGAAAGAGAGAGAGAGAGAGAGAGAGAGAGAGAGAGAGAGAGAGAGAGAGAGAGAGAGAGAGAGAGAGAGAGAGAGAGAGGGAGGGAGGGAGGGAGGGAAAGGGTCAGCAGACAATTGCTGGAGCGGCGCCTTATTAGCGGCCGTCGCAACGCTCAACCCCGGGCATCCTGGTTACTTTCCTGCTCCATTGTGCTCGCGTCGCTGGTGCTAGTGAGAGCGGTGGGGAGGGGAGGGGGAAGGGGGAGTGGAGGGGTGGGGAGGGGAGGGAAGGAGGGGGCTGGGGATGGGAATGGGGAAGGGTGAGAGGAGGGGGCTGGGGTGTGGTGGGGAAGGGAGGAGAGGTGGATGGGGATAGGGAGGGGAAGGGAAGAGGAGGATGGAGGAGAGGGGAGTGGAGGAGAGGAGGGGTGAGGAGTAGTGGGAGAGGTAAGAGGGAGGATGGGGAGGAGTGGGGAGAGGCAAGAGGGGGATGAGGAGGCGAGGGGAGTGCAGGAGAGAGGAGGAGTATGGGAAGGCGAGGGGAGGAGAGGAGTAGGGTCCTACGTGGGTGGAGAGGGTGAGGGAGTAGAGGAGAGAATAGGGGTTAGGGTGGGAGGGAAGGATGAGGGAGAGGGAGAGAGGAGAGGTGGGGAAGGGAGAGGGAGAGAGAGGTGGGGACGGGGAGGACGATTGGAGTGAGAGGGAGGGAGGGAGGGAGGAGTAAGCTGCACCCATCTCTGAGATTGTATTTCGTCTATCTCTTTTATGGTACGTTTGGAGATTCTCCGTCTGTTCTGCTTGTTCATTTGTTTCAGGTTTTTTCGCCTACCTGTCTCCCTCTCTCTTTCCCTCTTCTCTCTCTCTCTCTCTCTCTCTCTCTCTCTCTCTCTCTCTCTCTCTCTCTCTCTCTCTCTCTCTCTCTCTCTCTCTCTTCTCTCTCTCTCTCTCTCTCTCTCTCTCTCTCTCTCTCTCTCTCTCTCTCTCTCTCTCTCTCTCTCTCTCTCTCTCTCTCTCTCTCTCTCTCTCTCTCTCTCTCTCTCTCTCTCTCTCTCTCTCTCTCTCTCTCTCTCTCTCTCTTCTCTTCTCTCTCTCTCTCTCTCTCTCTCTCTCTCTCTTCTCTCTCTCTCTCTCTCTCTCTCTCTCTCTCTCTCTCTCTCTCTCTCTCTCTCTCTCTGTCTCTCTCTCTCTCTTCTCTCTCTCTCTCTCTCTCTCTCTCTCTCTCTCTCTCTCTCTCTCTCTCTCTCTCTCTCTCTCTCTCTCTCTCTCTCTCTCTCTCTCTCTCTCTCTCTCTCTTCTCTCTCTCTCTCTTTCTCTCTCTCTTCTCTCTCTTTCTCTCTCTCTCTCTCTCTCTCTCTCTCTC
>NC_091574.1:20277736-20282057 GCF_042767895.1 Penaeus vannamei
GGGAGAGGGGAGAGGGGAAGGGCGTGAGTGGATGTACGGAAAAGGGGAAGGGGAAGAGGAGGAAGAGGATAAAAGAGAGAAATGGAAGAGGGAGGGGGAAAGGGAGAGAGGGGAAGAGGAGGAAGGGGATAAAAGGGAGAAAGAGGGAATGGAAGAAGGGGGAGGGAGAGAGAGGAAGAGGAGAAAGAGGATAGAAGAGAGAAATGGAAGATGAGGGGGAAAGGGAGAGAGGGGAATGTGAAAAAGCATGGAAAGAGGAAGAAGCTAGAAGAGGAAATAAGTTAAGAAGGGATAGAGAAATCGAGAGTGAAAGAGGGAAGAGGGGTGAGTCAAGAAAGTGGGGAAAAGAGATGGCAGCGAAACGAAATGTGACAAGTAGAAAGGGAAAGGAGAATAGAGAGAGGGGAGAGTCTCTGAATAGATGAGGAAGAGGGAACAGGGAGAAGAGGGAGAAGGGAAGAGGGCATAAGAGGATAAAGGCCGTAAATTTGGATAAAAAAGTGAATAGACAGAAAACGCGATTGAACGTTTTGGGGCCAAAATATGGAAGGAAAATGTGGAGCCGAAATTACGAATTCGTTCATTTATATTTTTTTTCAACTTTATTTAGACTTAACGATGTAGAAAATTCGTTCATTTCTTTTTTTTCTTTTCTTTTTTACATTATTTGGAATTTTACGGATATGATTTTTTCACATTATTTAGTATTTTACAGATATAAAAAATGACTCGTTAATTTATTTATGTATCTATTTATCTGTTAAAAGTGGAGAAGGAATAATGAGAAACGAAATGGTAAAAGCGAAGATTAGAAAAGATAAGATAAGAAGGAGGAAATATAGGAGGAAAAAATGCATGTATAGACAAAGAAAAGGAAAACAACATAAGGAGAAAGTAAACAAAATGATTTTATCAAAAAGAAAAATGAAAGTAGATTTAGTAGAGAAAGTGATTGTATCAAGCAAAAAAATGATGAAAGAAAGAGATATAATTTCTTTTTATCAAATGCAAAGAAAAAAAGGATGCCTGACAAGCTCTATTTCTTTCCTATGTGTTTGTTTGTTTGTTTGTTCTCTTCTTTCTCTTTTCTCTCCCTTCTCCCTCCATCATCTCCCTTCCCTCCCTCTTCCTCTCTCTGTCACCCTTCCTCCTTCTCTCCCTCCCTCGTATCTTTCTTACCCGTCCTCTCACCTTCCTTCCTCTCCCTCTCTCTCTCTCCTCTCCTCTCTCCCTTCCCTCCCTCTCTCTTTCTCCCTCCCTCTCTCTCTCTACCTCCTTCCTCCTCCATCTCCCTTCCGTCTCTCTCTCTCTCTCTCTCTCTCTCTCTCTCTCTCTCTCTCTCTCTCTCTCTCTCTCTCTCTCTCTCTCTCTCTCTCTCTCTCTCTCTCTCTCTCTCTCTCTCTCTCTCTCTCTCCATCACACGCAAGCCTGTCTCTCAAAATAACTTGTTATTCACAGCTTTTAGTGTATTGAATCAGGCGATTAATTGCAGTTAATGCATCGGTGATAAAACTGGAAGGCACGAGAGAGGGAAGGAGGGAGAGGGAGTGGGAGGAGGAGGAACGGAGAGAGGGAGGGACGGAGGCAGGGTATTAGAAGGAAGGGGAGGAATAGAGAGAGAACGGAATTTTATATATGTATATATATATATATATATAGATAGATAGATAGATAGATAGATAGATAGATAGATGGGGAGACTGGGAGTGAGAGTTTATTGCGCATGAAAATAACTCAGACAAAAAATATACCTTTAAATTTTGGAAGTAGTGCGAAAAATATTGGGTTGGCGACAGCTTGAGTCGGTAATTAGCAACACTGTTAAGCTTCAGAGAGAGAGTGGGGTGAGTGGGGGAGAGGGGACGGGGGAGGGGGGGGGTGAGTTAGTTAGGAGATGAGGGGAAGGTATAATGTTGCTTCCAGCTCTCTTCTTTTCTTTATTATTTTTACTCGCTCTCTCTTTCTTATTCGTTGTTGTTGTTGTTGTTTTTCTTCTTCCTTTTCTTCTTCTTTCTCTGCTTTTTGTTGTACTTCTGTTGTTTTTTCTTAATGGTGATGGTGGTAATGAGATGTTGATGATGATTATGAAAATAGTATTACTTATGATAGCAATAATAATGAAAATGACGATGATGATAATCATAAAAACTGTAATGATGATGATGATGATGATGATAGTAATGGTAACTTTATAGAATTTGTTTACTAATTACATATATTTTGCCTTATTTTATCCGACTGTCTTTATCAAGCTCCATTGTATGTTTCTTTTCATGTGTATTTATTTTTTTTCTCACTTGTTCTTTATTTTCTTCTCTCTTGTTCTTTCTTACTTTACGCTCCTCTTGTTCTCTTGTTATCTGTTTATATTGTTCGCTCTTTTGCGCTCCCTGTTGTTTCTCGTCCATTTGTTTCTTTAACTCCACTATCCAATAGCATTTTTTTTCTTTTTTTTAACTGTTGTCATCACTACCGTCATTGTCATTGTTGTTGTTATTGTTATTATTATTATTATTGTTGTTGTTGTTTATGCTATTATTATTATTATCAACATCATCATCATCATTATATTGCTATTATTATTATTATTATTATTATTATTATTATTATTATTATTATCATTATTATTATTATTGTTAATATTGTTAATATTGTTATATACTCTTCTTTTTATCAGTAATCGTTTTGCTATTTTGATTTTTTCTTATTTTTGTTGCTACGGGCTCTGCAACGGAGGTGGGGATCACGTCGTTGCATGTCTGGGAAGAAGATCTTGGAAAGGAGGGAGGAGGGAGGGAGGGGGAGGGAGGAGGAGAGGAGAGGAGAGGGAGAGAGAGGAGAGAGGGAGGGAGAGGAGAGAGAGGGAGAGAGGAGAGGAGGGAGGAGGAAGAGGGATGAGGAAGAAGAGGAGGAGAGGAGGGGAAGGGAGGAGGGCGAGGTGGAGGGGAGAGGGGGATGGGGAGGGAGGAGAAGAGAGAAGGAGGAGGAGGAGAAGAAGACTGGGAGATGATGAGGAGGAAGAGGGGAAAAGGAAGGGGAAGGAAAAGAAAGAGGGGAAGATGGAGGAAAGATGTACGCACCTATTAGGATGGAAAATGAAGGGAACTAAAGGAAGGAAGAGAAGAACGGGCAACAGAGCACGAGGAGACAGGAGGCGAAGGAAGAGAATAGGGAGGAGAATGAGCGAATATAATGTTTATAAATACCCCATATTTTTTATTCCTCTCTCTCTCCCTCTCTCTCTCCCCCAGTCGCGCAACACGAACACCTTGGCGGGGACGGCAGCCTCGCGTCCGCCCGCTCGAACCCGGCGACGTAAAAAAAAAGCTCATTTGCCGAATGTCCTTGCGTCCCTGTGGGGTTGCGTAGGCGGGGGGGGCTGGGGGAGGCGTTCAGGGGGGTGGCTGGGGGAGGCGTTCAGGAGGGTGGCTGGGGGACGCGTTCAGGGGGGTGGCTGGGGAGGAGGGGTGGGAGGGGGGGAGGGGGGCTCAGGGGTGGGTGGGAGGAGGGGGGAGGGGAGGGGATAGTGGGTGGTATGTGGGGGTGGGAGCTGGAGAGTGAGTGGATAGTGGATGGAGGGGAGGGGCGGGGGCGCTCAGGGGGTGGTTGGGGAGGAGGGGGAAGGGGATAGAGGGGGGTATATGGGGAGGGGAGAGTGAGTGGATAGTGCATAGAGGGGAGGGGGAGGGAGGGGTGTTCAGGGTGGGGGGTAGGGATGGGGGAGTGGAGGAGAGGGGAAGGGAGGGAGGGGTGGTCAGGGGGGGGGGTTAGGGATGGGAGAGGGGAGGGGAGGGGAGGTGGAGGTTGACATCATGTGAGGTATTGGGTTGCTTTTAGAGGTTGCTGACTGTTTGCTTGTGGATGCTTGTGTATCTCTTTTTCTCTCGTTTCTTTCATCACCACCACCACAATCATCATCATTATCATTATATTCACCCTCACCACTATCACCATCATCATCACCATCATCATCATCATCAGCATCATCATCATCATCATCATCATCATCATCATCATTATCATTATATACATTACCGCCATCACCATCGTCATCACCATCATCATCATCATCATTATATACACCCTCACCACCATCACTATTCAAAGATAAAAATGGAGAACACGAAATACCCACTCAGTGAAAATAGGGATATTGAATGGCCGAGGAGGGAAAGTGGAGTTGCATCTGTGGCTTGCAATGCTGTCAGTGTTGCAGTGTTTTGGTTAAGCGAAGGTGCATCTGTTTTTATTAATGTTTTCAGTCTTGCAGTGCTTTCGCATATTGCAATAAGTGAGGTTTCCTGTTGTTGTCTGTTTTCTT
>NC_091574.1:20290057-20297557 GCF_042767895.1 Penaeus vannamei
CTTCTCTCATTTCTTTTCTTCCTTGGCGAGTAGTAGTTAACGAGTGGCAGTGGACGAGAAACAATGAACGGGTAGCAGGGCGAGTAGCAGTGAGCGAGTAGTAGGGGCAAGTAGCAGGGCGAATACTAACGGAACGAGTAGCAGTGAGCGAGTAGTAGGGGCAAGTAGCAGGGCGAATACTAACGGAACGAGTAGCAGTGAGCGAGTACAAAGGGACGAGCTGCAATGGGCGAGCAGCAGTGAACGAGCAGTATGAGGCGAGTGGGCGGGCGTGCGCGCGCGAGAGTGCCGCGGCGAGATAAGGGCGTAAAAGCCGACGATTGTGTCAGCGCGAGCGAAAGGCGTGAGAAGAGCATGAGGTGGAGGAGGAGGAGGAGGAGGAGGAAGGAGGAGGAGAGGAGGAGGAAGGAGGAGGGGAGGAGGAGGAGGAGGAGAGTGGAGGAGGAGGAGGATGAGAGGGAGGAGGAGGAGGAGGAGGGAGGGGAAGGTGGAGGAGATGGAGGAGGAATGAGAGGAGGTGGAGGAGGAATGAGAGGAGGTGGAGGAGGAATGAGAGGAGGTGGAGGTGGAGGTGCAGGAGGAGGATGAAGAGGAGAGAGAGGAAGAGAATATAATGATGATGATGATGATGAGTAGGAGAAAGAGGAGATGCGAAGGAAATGAAAGAACTAAGGAAAAAAGAAGGAGTAGATAAAAGGTATAAATCAAGGAAAGAAGAGGAATACAGAGGAGGAGGAGGAGGAAGAGAAGGAAAAAGAAGGAGCGGCCGAGAATGCGGGAAGGCGGTTTTTGAAGCAAAGGTTGGAGGTTGGTGTAAGTGGCCGGAGTGTTGGTGTGGGAGAAGGAGGAGGGAGTGGAGGAGGGAGGAGGGAGGAGGGAGGAGGAGGGAGGGAGGGAGTGGGGGATGGATGGATGGAGAGAGGGAGGGAGGGAGTGGGAGAAGGAGAGAAGGGGGGAGAGGGGGAGGAATGGGCAGGGGGAGTGAGAGAGAAGGGGAGTGGGGAGGGAGGGAGAGAGTGAGGAAGACACAGAGTCAAAGGAATTGAAAGACAAAGAATTTAAAAAGAGAAACGCTTTCATTGAACATGCACATGCAGGAAAATAAAGAAAAGAAAAAAAAATATATATATATTCAACATTTATGTATAGCACTACAATACACGCCGACGTTTATCATCCACCAACCTCATAGAAGCCCGCATTTAACAGTTCATCCAGCGTGGATTGTTTACCGCATGGATATCGCGTGACAGCGTGGAGCGAGGATAAGGCGGGTCCGCGTAGTCAGCCGTTGGGAGTGGCTCGGCGGAGAGATTTACGGCCGCCGTGGCTCTCGCGGGATTTTTTATTTGATTTCTCGCGTTCGGATGATTGTTTTGTTTGTGTGGGTTTATAATTGATTTATGTATGCATATTCGCGCGCGTTAGCTCAGAAAAAAAAAAACGGATACACGCGCAAACGCACGAGCGTACACGCGCGCATACTCGCACTCGCATACACTCACACTCACATTCACATTCACACTCACACACATTCACACACACACTCACACACACTTACACGCACATGCACACACACGCCATTACACTCACACACGCACACTTACTCTCACATGTCCTTGCGCACGTATACAGAGTGAACGAAACCGCGAGAGAAAGAAAGAAAGAAAGAGAAAGAACGAGAGAGAAATGGGAAAAATGGAATTTAAATGCGTGCTGTTTAGCTTGCGAGTCTGTGCAACCTGTAAGGGTATCAATGTTGCAAGGAAAAATGAACCTTTTTGTGGTGATCTGCGGGCGATAATGATGAAGTGAAGATGATGATGCTCGTGTGTTGATGGGAGTGATCTTGGCGACGTGATGGCCAAAGTGATGGTGATGTCTTGATAATTGTGATGAAGGTGTTGTGAATGTCTTGATAATTGTGATGAAGGTGTTGTGAATACCTTGAGAGATAATGGTGACGGTGATGTATTAATGTGGTGGAGAGATGCGGCGATGATGATGATGATGATGAAGACGATGAGGATGATAATGATATTGATGTCACGGAGAGGGTAATGCTGATGCTGTGATATCATGATTCTGCCTGTGATGACTTTGATGTTTTGGAGGAGATAAGACTGACGATGCTAATACCAGCGAAGTGATGCTGATCTTGACACTGACACAAAGGAGATGACAAAGCTAATAACGCCAGTATAGTGAAGATGGCGATGCTGATCTGCAAGGGAGACGAAAGAGCATAAACAAGGAAAGAAGTGATAAATGAACATGAAATCAACTTAGCTAATTGCTAACCGGAACGAGCTGTTAATTACGCCGATGATACGAGGTCATTAGGCTGCAAATTGGGGCAAATGACCAAGGGATTGATAGACGCGACAGGTCGATAGACGTGGTAGACAGATGGCTGGTTAATGAGGGCAAGAATCATCTTCATTGTCTGCCTCACTGTCTGTGTCGCTGCTGCTTTTGTCTTTGTCACCGTCGTCATCACCATCATTGTTATCATTATTAACATTCTTGTTCTCTCTTTATTTTCCTTTCCTCTTCCTTTTTCGCTTTCTCCTTTACATTATTAACTTTCTCTCTCTCTCTCTCTCTCTCTCTCTCTCTCTCTCTCTCTCTCTCTCTCTCTCTCTCTCTCTCTCTCTCTCTCTCTCTCTCTCTCTCTCTCTCTCTCTCTCTCTCTCTCTCTCTCTCTCTCTCTCTCTCTCTCTCTCTCTCTCTCTCTCTCTCTCTCTCTCTCTCTCTCTCTCTCTCTCTCTCTCTCTCTCTCTCTCTCTCTCTCTCTCTCCTCTCTCTCTCTCTCTCTCTCTCTCTCTCTCTCTCTCTCTCTCTCTCTCTCTCTCTCTCTCTCTCTCTCTCTCTCTCTCTCTCTCTCTCTCTCTCTCTCTCTCTCTCTCGCGTTGCCTAGAAGAGAAAAGTTTAGAGAAAGGTTTTGGTTGAAGGGCTGAGTACTTACGATTGAAGAGGTGAAAGGTTTTTGTTTTATTTGATGGCTTAGGCCTATACTCGGTAGGCCTATGCCAGTGGGCGTGATGGCTGAGGATGATTTGTGTGTGTGTATCTGCGTGTGCGTGTGCGTGTTTGTGTGTGAATGTATGTGTTGTTTGTTGATTTGTGTGTGAATGTGAATATGCATGTATGTTTTATGTAAGTGTATGTATGTATGCATTACGTATGTATGAGGGTATGTGTGTACGTGCATCTACGTACGCACGCGAACACACACGTTCAGTCATCATTGTCACGACTTTATGGCTCATCCCTGTGGCTAAGCATCACCATCATCACCACTCCCCGCACCATCACCAGCACCCCGGCAGAATTAGTCGCACCATTGTCATTACCATACCATTACCATGATTAACAATCATCATTATCGCCTCTGCAATTGCATAAACATGATCCCCGCGCACAAATAGCAACATCCCCCTCTCCCTTCCATCCCCCCACCTCACCCTCCCTCCCTCCTCCTTCCCTTCCCCCCCCCCTTTCCTCCCCCTCCCTCCATGTCTTACTTCCTCCCCCTCCCCTCCCCCCCCCTCCGTCTGCCAAAGCCAACTCATTTGTGCAATTGCAAGATGGCAAAATTAGGATATTGCGTATTCATAATACATGCATGTTCTTTTCCTGTGTGTGTAGATTGTTTGGGTAGATAGAATGGATAGGAAGATGGATAAGATGGATAGGAGGGATAGGTAGATAGATAAGAGGGATAGGTCGATGGATAAGAAGGATAGGTCGATGTATAAAACGGATAGGTAGATGGATAAGAGGGATAGGTCGATGGATAAAAGGGATAGGTAGATGGATAAGAGGGATAGGTAGATATATAAGAGGGGTAGATCGATGGATAAGAGGGATAGGTAGATGAGATGGATAGTTTGGTGGATGATATGGATAGGTAGATGGATAAGAGGGATAGGTAGATAGATGAGATGGATAGGTAGATGGATAATATGGATTGTTAGTAAGATAAAGAAGATAGGTAGATTGATATGGTCGTAACTGTGTCTTTCTCTAATGCATTTTGCGAAAGATGGAATAGTACAATACCGCATTTTATTTGCTTCAAAGAATTGTTTGTTTATCTTCTATGCGGAACTCTTATGTTTTTATATTTATGAATTTATTTGTTTATGTATTTCTTTATACTTGCATTTGATTGATCAGGCATTTATGTGTTTAGTCAGTATGTTCGTTATGTCTATTTTACTGGACAATATATATATATATATATATATATATATATATATATATATATATATATATATGTATGTATGTATGTGTGTATGTATGTGTGTGTGTGTGTGTGTGTGTGTGTGTGTGTGTGTGTGTGTGTGTGTGTGTGTGTGTGTGTGTGTGTGTGTGTGTGTGAGTGTATTTCTCATCTGTAACGAACAGATCTTGGGAAGCGGATGACGTCATCGATTGCGTGACATGTTTCGCTCTTGTTACACGACTCGCTCTGGCGGCTTGGTTGGTACAGGGGGGAGAAAGGGGGAAGGAGGAGGGGGAGGGAGGGAGGGAATCTCTCCCTTTCTCTCTCTCTCTCTCTCTCTCTCTCTCTCTCTCTCTCTCTCTCTCTCTCTCTCTCTCTCTCTCTCTCTCTCTCTCTCTCTCTCTCTTCTTTCTCTCTCTCTCTCTCTCTCTCTCTCTCTCTCTTTCTTTCTCTTTCTTTCTTTCTCTTCTTTCTTTCTTTCTTTCTTTCTTTCTTTCTTTCTCTCTCTCTCTCTCTCTCTCTCTCTCTCTCTCTCTCTCTCTCTCTCTCTCTCTCTCTCTCTCTCTCTCTCTCTCTCTCTTTCTCTCTCTCTTCCTCCCTCCCTCCCTCCCTCCCTCCCTCCCTCCCCTCTTCCCTCCCCCCCCCCCTCTCTCTCATGGCTAAGAAGATGCGTGCTGTATTAATTTTCAAGATATGTGATGGAGGGAGAACAGTTGGGGGGGGGGGGGGGGTGAGAGGGTCCTGTCCGTGATGAGAGATGCCGGTCTGGGATTATTATTGTTATTATTGTTTTTTTATGTTCTTATGTATTCTTCTTTTTCTGTATGTTCACACGGGTTTCAAGGGGGGGGGCGGGCGGGTAGATATTGTTAGTCTTTGAAGTAGTGAATTTCCACTATCGTCACCGTCATGGTCATAATGTTTTTTCATAATGTGATCTTCGGTTTCTTTGGAGTTATTGCAAAAGCTTTTGTTGTATGCCATGATTGTCGTTTATCATGTTCATCTTCACCGTCATCGTGATAAGCATCACAATTGTCATCATCTTTATCGTTCACCATCACTATGATCATAAACATCACCATTGCTAGTGCTATCATCACTATCATTACCACCGCATCATCATCATCATTATCACAGTCATCACCACATCACCATCATTATCACCACCACCACATCTCCATCATCAATATCATCACTACCATCACCACCATCGCATTATCATTACCACCATATCATGATAACCATCACTATCCTTATCATCATCTTTAAAGTCATCATCATCACCCCTCCTCTTTGCTCCTCCTCCTCCTCCTCCTCCTCCTCCTCCTCTACTCCTCATTGCCATTCCCCTCCCCATCCTCCTACCTTCTCCTGCCCCTTCCCTCCTCCTCCTTCTCCTGCTCCCCTTCCCCTCCCCCTGCCCTTCCCTCTCCCTCCTTCCCTTCCCCTTCCTCCTCCTCCTCCTCCTCCTCATCTCATCCTCACATTCACTATCCTCCTCGTATTCGTCTTAATCACCCCGACCGTCTTCTAGCCAGCGAGAGCAGAAGATTCTCGAGACATTAACAACAAAGAGAATCCTGAAAGGCGGAGAAATCTCGGGGGAAAAAAGAGCTTTGTTTGGGCGTATATTATCCTCTCTCCTTTTTGCTCCTCTCTCTCTCTCGTCTCTGTGTCTCTCTTTTTTTCCTCTTTGTCGCTACCTTTCTCTTTTTTGTCTCTCTCTTTCTCCTCTTTGTCTCTCTCTTTCTCTTTTTCTCTGTCTTTCTCCTCTCTCTCTCTCTCTCCTCTCTCTCTCTCTCTCCTCTCTCTCTCTCTCTGTCTCTCTCTCTCTCTCTCTCTCTCTCTCTCTCTCTCTCTCTCTCTCTCTCTCTCTCTCTCTCTCTCTCTCTCTCTCTCTCTCTCTATCTCTATCTCTATCTCTCCTTCTTTTTCTCTTTCTCTCACATTCACTCTCTCACTCAGTCTATAATTCTCTCTATCTCTCTATTTCGCTCTCTCAACTACGCACCCACTTACTCACTCATTCTCACACACACTTTTGTGTATGTATATGTGAGTATTTGATCCTCTCTCTCGTCTCTTTGTCTCTCTCTTTCTCCTCTTTGTCTATTTCTTTCTCTCTCTCTATCTTTATATCTATCTCTATCTCTCCCTCTTTCTCTCTTTCTCTCACATTCATTCTCACACACTTTTATGTATGTTTGTGCCTGTGAGCAATCGAAAGAATGAGATTACCTCGAAAGGTTTGTGGTGGAGCCGAGACCCAATTCGGACCCAGGCAGGCGGCCGGTTTGTTAAAATTGTACCAGACCTAATAGATTTTCATTACACAGACATACACATACACAGAAAGAAATTCATATCTATGAGTCTAGACATGCATATCTACCGTGCAGATAGAAAAATAGATGTATATATATTTGATAGATCGATAGATATGCATTTATTTCTGTGTATATAGATGTCTGTTTATACGAATATTCATTGGGTTGGGCCTGGCGCAGTTTTAACAAACCGGCCGAAAGACTAGATCAGAATAAGTCAATAACTAGTTAAGACATCCATAGCATTTAATTTATTCTTCGTTAAAGGCCTGACTAACGGCCGGTTGGTAAAATTGTGCGAGGCCCGACCCAAAGAATATTCGTATACTTGACATGCATAAATAAAGAAATAAATGCATATTTATCTGGCGAGACATGCATATCAACCCGGTAAATAGATGGTTAAATGTATATCTATCAGATATATAGACAGATATTCCTTTATTTCTGCATCTGTAGTCAAGAAACTTCATTGGGTCGGGCCTGGCACAAATTTAACAAACCGACTGAATGGCTAATTAAAAGGTATAGTCACGAAGCGATTAAGGCCACCACGGTAAAAGCGAAGTTATGGGGCTAATTTAGAACGGCCCAAGCACTAGTTAGGACCAACGCGAGGGCTAGTTAGGGCCAGTCCAAGTCCTAGTTAAGGCCTCACTCCGAGTCCTAGTTTAGCCCGAGGTAAAGACTAGCCGAGACCAGGAAGAAAATTGAGACGTAGGATGTGGAAGTGACGTCAGTAGGATGTCGCCGTAAGGATTTGAAGGGCGTTGAGAAGAAGGAATAGGAGAAGGATGAAGAAAATTGAAACATAGGATGTGGAAGGATTTGAAGGGCGTTGAGAAGGAATAGGAGGAGGAGGAGGAGGGGGTGGGAGAGGAGAAAAAGAAGAAGAAAGATGAAAGAAAAAGAAAAAAAGGGAAAATAAAGAGATAGGCA
>NC_091574.1:20307557-20310057 GCF_042767895.1 Penaeus vannamei
GTTTCTGTTGTTGTTGATGATATTGGCAGTGATATCGTTGTTGTTGTTATTAATGGTGATTGTGATGATGGTGGTGATGACTGCGATGATGTTGGTGGTATCGATATTATCACCAGTAATATTATTGCAATCGTCATTATCATTGTTAGCACTATTACCACCACGATCATAATGGTTATCGTGATTAGCACGGTAGTGATGTTAATTCGCCATTGTTATTGTTGATTTATGATATATATATATATATATATATATATATATATATATATATATATATATATATATTGTATATGATGCATATGTATATATTCATATAAGATATTTAAGTATGTGCATTATGTATGTATGTCTGTATTTACAGTATACATGATTGTAAGAGTGTATGTATTCTAAGAGTGTATGTATTTACGGATTTATATATGTACGGATGTATGTATGTATGTATATACGTATGTCTGTAAATATGTATGTACGTATTTGTGCACAGTACGTATACACTCGTCGGTGGACAACAGGTGGTATGCAAATTAGATCGCGAGTTGAGATTTAGAGCAAATTTCTTGATACGCGAGTGTAGGAATTGCTATGCTGGGGGAAGTCAATTTTTTTTTCTCTCCAACGCGCGTGTGTAAACATTGGTCTTTACTTCATTCACTTCGGGCAACGTGTGTTTTGGGGAAATGGCATGTGCGGTAGAGCGACATTTTCGATTTCTTTTTAATGGAATTTTTGGCTGAATTTCGACTTGTATTAATGATTTTTTTTTTTTTTTTTTTCTTTTTTTGAATTTCGACTTCTTTTAATGGATTTCGGATCTTGCGGTGTCAGATTGCGCGTCGTGAGTTCGCCGTCTCTTAATTAATGCGGGATGTGATTAATTGGATTTTTTAAAAAGGTTTGGTTTAATGTTGATTTAGTTTGTTTGGTTGTGTTTATTTTTTGTGTTTGGTTTTGCTTCGATTTTAATTTGTTCGTCATTATTCTCCTCTTTCTTCTGTTTTCTTCTACTTCGTCGTTTTCTTCCTTTCCTCCTCCATTTTCTCTTCCTGCTCCTCCTCCTCTCTCTCCTCCCTATCCCTCTCCTCCCTCTCCTCCTCCTCCCACCTCCTAATCTTCCTCTCCTCCTTTCCCTCCCCCCTCCTCCTCCTCCCTCCTCTCCTCCTCCTCCTCCTCCTCCTCTCTCCTCTCCCACTTCCTGTCCTCCTCTCCTCCCATTCCTCTCCCCTCCTGCTTCTCCCATTCCTCCTCCTCTTCCTCCCCTCTTCCTCCACCACCACCACCTCCTCCTCCTCCTCCCTCCTCCTTTCCCTCCTCCCCCCCTCCATTCCTCCTCCTCCTCCCCTCCTCCCTCTCTCCTCCTCCTCCTCCTCCTCTTCCTCCCTCCTCCTCTCCCCACTTCCTCCTCCTCCTCTCTCCCATTCCTCCTCCCCTCCTCCTCCTCCATTCCTCCTCCTCTTCTCTTCCCTCTTCCTCCACCACCACCACCACCACCTCCCTCCTCCTCCTCCTCCTCCTCCTCCTCCCTCCTCCTCCTCCTCCTCCCTCCCCTTCCTCCTCCTCCTCTCCCACTTCCTCCTCTCCTCCCTCCCATTCTCCTCCTCCTCCTCTTCTCCCATTCCTCCTCCTCTTCCTCCCTCTTCCTCCCCACCATCACCACCTCCTCCTCCCTCCTCCTCCTCCTCCTCCCTCCTCCTCCCTCCTCCTCCTCCTCCTCCTCCTCCTCCTCCCCCTCATTCCTCCTCCTCCTTCTCCTCCTCTTCCTCCTCCACCACCACCACCACCACCACCACCACCTCTTTCCTCCTCCTCCTTATCCTCCACCCCTTCCTCCCTTCCCGCCCACGAAAATAAGCCCTGCTATCCTACCATACACGTTCAGATCCTAACAAGTCCTGACCAATATTCAAAATACTCGCTGAAAAAAAATATATATATTCAGCCAACATCATCACGCTATCATTACTATCATCATTACCATCGGTATTCGGAGCGCGCAAGCCTCTCTGATCCGCTTTATCTTTCTTATCGCGCGACCTTCTTATTCCTTCGGTTATCAGGATTCTCTCTCGTTCCCTTCGTTCGTCGATTTTCCCTCTTCTTCCCCTCATCGTCTTGGGGGATATAGGCCTATACATGTCAATGAGGGTTCGTTCAGAGTCCTTCGCCGGTTTCCATAATGAGGGGGAGGAAATGTTCAAGATGCTCATATGTGATGATAAGGAATGTTCAAAATGTTCAGGTTCATAGGTTGTTCAGATGAGGTGATAAGGAATGTTCAAAATGTTAAGATTGTTCAAAGGTTGTTCAGATGGGGTGATAAGGATTGTTCAAAATGTTAATATTGTTCAAAGGTTATTCAGATGAGGTATCAAGGAATGTTCATAATGTTCAGATCGTTCAAATGTGATTTCCGAGGTTTGCCGAGGTTTATTCAGATGGGATGATCAAGAATATTCGAAATGTTCAAATTGTTCATATGTGATTTCCGAGGTTTGCCGAG
>NC_091574.1:20315057-20320057 GCF_042767895.1 Penaeus vannamei
CTCTCTCTCTCTCTCTCTCTCTCTCTCTCTCTCTCTCTCTCTCTCTCTCTCTCTCTCTCTCTCTCACTCTCTCTCTCTCTTTCTCTTTCCCGCTCTCCGTGTTTTTGTTGGGGAGGGGTAAGGGGTTGGGGTGAGATGGGGAATGATCTTGTTGGGGGGGAAGGGAGGGGTTTGGTCACTGTTGGCGAGTCGTTGTGTGCGTAGGGTCGAAATTCTTGTTGGTTTTGTGTGGGAAATTCGGCCGTGTGTGAGGTGTTTTTTTCTGGGAGGATGCGTGTTTGTTACTCTTTTTTTGTCTGTCCTTTCTTTTTGTCCCCCCTCTCTCCTTCTTTCTCTCTCTCCCTCCCTCCCTCCCTCTCCCCTCCCTCCCTCCCTCCCCCCCCCCCTCTCTCTCTCTCTCTCTCTCTCTCTCTCTCTCTCTCTCTCTCTCTCTCTCTCTCTCTCTCTCTCTCTCTCTCTCTCTCTCTCTCTCTCCTCTCTCTCCTCCCTCCTCCTCCTCCTTCTCTCTCTCTCTCCTCCTCCTCCTCTCTCTCTCTCTCCTCCTCCTCTCTCCCTCCCTCTCCTCCTCTCTCCCTCCCTCTCCTCCTCTCTCCCTCCCTGTCTTCCCCTCCTCCCTCTCTCCCTCCCTCCCTTTCTTCCCCTCCCCTCCCTATGAATCCCCCTTCCTCACTCCCTTTCTTCTCCCCCCCCCCTTTCTCCCTCGCCTTCTCATAGTGCCATTATTCGCCTCTTATGACCCGGGCCATAGACACTGATTCAACCGCGAATAAATTTATATCAAGACGCCAACTTCCTCGCCATCTTTCACTCGGGGAAAGGACCCGCTCGGGGTGAGGGTGAGGGGGGGGGAGTGGAAGGGAAAGGGGGAGGGAGGGAGGGAGGGAAATGGAGAGGGAGGGAGGGAAATGGAGAGGGAGGGAGGGAAATGGAGAGGGAGGGAGGGAAATGGAGAGGAGAGAAAGAAAGAGAGAAAAGTGGAGAGAGAGGGAGGGAAATGGAGAACGAGAGAGGGAAAAAAATCAAGAGAAAGAATCTAAGAAAGAAAAAAATCAAGAAAAAGACTCTAAGAAAGAAAAAAATCAAAAGGAAGAATCAAGGTAATTAATTTAATGGCCAAACCAAGCGCAGAGTGAGTCAGACAAACAAACAAACGGCGCGTAGAAAATACAGAGCATCATTATGTAACACAGCGCTGTTGATCTTCATGTACCACTTGACTAGAACGTTTTATTGGGCGGGTTTTTGGTTCACCTTCTCTACCACGCCCACTATCACCACCTAAGTGATCATTACTCATTATCACCACCTAAGTGATCATTACTCATTATCACCACCTAAGTGATCATTACTCATTATCACCACCTAAGTGATCATTACTCATTATCACCACATAAGTGATCATTACTCATTATCATCACCTAAGTGATCATTACTCATTATCACCACCTAAGTGATCATTACTCATTATCACCACCTAAGTGATCATTACTCATTATCACCACCTAAGTGATCATTACTCATTATCACCACCTAAGTGATCATTACTCATTATCACCACCTAAGTGATCATTACTCATTATCACCACCTAAGTGATCATTACTCATTATCACCACCTAAGTGATCATTACTCATTATCACCACCTAAGTGATCATTACTCATTATCACCACCTAAGCGATGACTACTCATTCACCACCCATACGATCACCTCATTATCAGCACCTTCACGACTCGCTGTCATAATCTTCAGTGTAATTTTCGTCCTCATCATCACTATCATTGATCAGTATTGTTACGTTCATTATCATTGCTCGCTGTCACTATCGTTTTTTTATCATCCCTGTCACCAATTATTGTCATCACTTTCACTGGTATCCGTTGTCATTATCAATGTCGATAGTCACTGTCATTTCTGCCTTCACTTTCACTCTCATTTTCGTCTCCTTGGCTAACTTTTGAAAATACTTTTTTATTTTGCATTTTTTTCGGTGTAAGTAAACACCAAATAATGTTTTCCTTGTGTCAAGTTTTCCTGGTTTGTGTTTATTCATCTCTCTTTTGCTTTTTTGTTTATTTGTTTGTTTGTTTCTAATTATTTTTTATTTATTTTACTTTTTTTCTTTTTTATTATATTTATTTTTTTCTTTGTTGTAAGTGGCGAAACGATGCACCAGCTTGACATGCAATGTAGGTTTACTTTACTGTTAATTCAGATAAGATTTTCGCCACTATGAGCAATCACTGAAAATTTTCCTTTTCTTTTCAGGTACGTATCACGATGGGAGAAAGAAAGGAGAGGAGAGAAACAAATAGACAAGCAGATAGACACGCAGACAGACACATACACAGCCAGACAGACAGGCAAGCGGATAAAACGAATAAAAGGATAGATAGATAAACGCATACAGAGACACAAAAAGATAGGCTAATCAAAGGGACAGATTGACAGACAGACAGACAGACAGACAGACAGACAGACAGACAGACAGACAGACAGACAGACAGACAGAGAGATGACCTAACTCGCCACACTGTATCGTATAAGGTAAGCTTTCCGTACCCCCCCCCCAAAAAAAAAAAAAATAGAAATAAAAGATGTTAATAAAGGAAGATTATAAAACGACGAAAGAGAAAAAGGAAATGAGTAAATCTACTTCAAGAAAAGCGGGGTAAAGGAAGGGGTGGATGGGTCGAAAGAAAGGAGAAGTGAAGGAAGGGGAAGGAAAGGAAATGAAAGAAAAGAAAAGGGAAAGGAAGGGAAGAGAAGGGAAGGGAAGAGAAGAGAAGAGAAATGAAAGGAAATAAAATGGAGGAAATAAAAGGAAAGGGGGGGAAAGGAAGTGAAAATGAAATGAAGAGAAGGAAGGAAAGTAGGGAAGGGAAATTAAATGAAAGAAAAGGAAAGGAACGGAAATGAAATGAAGAGAAGGAGGAAGGAAGGAAAGAGGAATAGGAAAGCGAAGGAGGAAGAAGAGTAGGAATAGAAAAGAGAAGAAAGATGAAGGAAACGGAGATAAAGAAGAGAAAGAAAAAAGAAAAAGGAATAGGAGAAAGGAGGATAAGGAGGAAGTCACGAAAGCGTGGTAGTGATTTTTTTCTTCCTTCCTTCTAGTTACTGTGCGGTCATAGGTCATTATCGACCACGCCCCCCCCCTCCTCCCTCCCCCGTGCTAATGAGGGTCCGTTGCCTTGTAATTATCCCCGGCTGGACGCATTAACTCACCCTTCCCTCTCTCCCTCTCTCCCTTTCCCCTTCTCTCCATTTATCCCTTTTTTCCGTTCTCTCCCTTTATCCTTTCTTCCGTTCTCTCCTTTTATCCCTTTCTTCCCTCTCTCCCTTTCTCCCTTTCTTCCGTTCTCTCCCTTTATCCCTTTATTCCGTTCTCTCCATTTATCCCTTTCTTCCGTTCTCTCCCTTTATTCCTTTCTTCCGTTCTCTCCCTTTATCCATTTCTTCCGCTCTCTCCCTTTATCCCTTTCTTCCGTTCTCTATTTCTCCTTCTCTCCCTTCCTATCTTGTTCGCTCCCTTTCTCCCAATCTTCCTCTCTCCCTTTCTCTTCTTTCATTCTTCTCTCTTCCTTTACTTTCCTCTCTCCCTTTCCTCCCTTTTTCTCTTGCTTCACCTCTCTCGCTCTCACTCTTTTTTTCTCTTTATTTTCTATTTCCTTCTGTCTTGCAGTTTCCTCCTACATTATTTCCTCCTATTATCCCCTCCCTTCTTTATCCTCTTTCTCCTCCTCTCTGCCCTCTTTTCTCCTATTTACTCGTACTTCCTTTCCTCTTCCTTATCATTATATCCTCCCCTTTTTCTTCCCTTAAACCCTGTTCCTGCCCCCTTTCCTCTACCTTTCTTCTGTCACCTGCTCTCACCATTTTCCCCTCCCTCTGTCCCTCCCCTTCTCCTCCCCTTTTTCTCCCCTTCTAAATTCCCTCTTCCTCGCCCCCTTCTTATGCCCTTTCTTTCCCTCTCCTATGCCCTTCATCCCCTCCACTCGGACTCCTCACATTCTTCCTTCTTCCTCCCTTCCTCCTCTCCCCCTTTCCCTTTCTTCCCCTTCCCTTCTACTGCCCCCTTCCTCCCTCTCCCTCCCCATCCCTCCTTCCCTCCCTTCCTTTTCCCCTCCCTTCCGTTTCCTCTCCCCCTCCTCCCTATCCCTCCCTCTCCCTTTCCTCTCCCCTCCCTTCCCACTTCCTCTTCTTCACTTGTCCGTCTTTCCACCTCTCTCCTCCCCATCACTCCCTCTCCCTCCCCACTTCCCCTCTCTCTCTCCCCCTCGTCTCTCCATCCCTCTCCCTCTCCCCCCTCGTCTCTCCATCCCTCTCCCTCGCCATCCTTCTCACTCCCCCTCCCTTCCCACTTCCTCTCCTTCACTTGTCCGTCCTTCCTCCTCTCCCCCTCCCCCCCCCCCCTCCAAATCCTCCCTATTACGTGCTGCATTGGAGAAGCGAACGAGGTTTCTTCGGCTTCTTCCTGGCATCTTAGAGGCTTCTTCTTACAAGGCGTCAACAGGAAGCCCTCTGCCGGGGGGAGGGGGGGGGTAGGGAGGAGAGAGGGGGAGAGCAGGGAGGGTGAGGGAGGGGGTGGTAGTGAGGAGAGAGGGGGAGAGTAGGGAGGGATGGAGGGGAGGGTGGGAGGGAGGGAGTGAAGAAGGGAGGGTAGGAGGTGAGGGGGAGGGGATGGAGGGGTGCAAGGGGAGGGAAAGGGAGGGGGAGATGTTATGATATCCTGGTTGTTTGTGTTTGTTTGTTTGGGAGGAAGGGGGGGGCGTTAGGGGAGGTGGGGGAAGAGGTGGTAAGAGTGGGGATGGGAGTGAAGGAAGGAAGGAGGAGATAAGGAAATGGAAAGTGTAAAGAAGGAAGAGAGAAGTGTGGGCAAGAGGAAGAAGAGGGGGACTAGGAGGAGGGAAGTGATGAATGAGAGAAAAATTGAAAAGAAAAAGGAAGGAGAGGAGGGTGAAGAGAAGAAGACAAAGAGGAAGGAAAATGAGAAGGAGGAAAG
>NC_091574.1:20330057-20340057 GCF_042767895.1 Penaeus vannamei
ACCCTTCACCTCCCATCCCCTCCATCCCCAATACCCTCCATACCCCTCCACCCTCCACCCCCACACCTTCCACCCCCACACCCTCCATACCTCCCCCTTCTCGTCTCCCTCTTAGGCGTACATTTCACACTCTGGCCGCCGACAGATGGGTGTTGGACATGCCCTATGCCCTGGGTACTTACGAGCTCTCTTAAGCACTGACATGCCCCAGATGCCCAGGGGGTGAAAAAGGGGAGGGACTGGGGTGGGGGGCTTGTTCCTGTTTTTTTTTCTTTTTGTTTCGTTCGGCGGTGTTCCCTCTCACGTTCTCTTTCGTTCATCTTCGTTCTCCTTCGTTCACTTCTGTTCTCTCGTTTCCGCGGTTTGTGTGCAGGGTTTACAAATATTTGCTCGTCGGTGTAAACTTTGGGGGAGAGTGTATGTTGATACGGTATTCGTTTTTCTTCTTTTTCTTTCTCTGGTTTTCTCTGGATCTCTCTTTGTTTCACTCTCACTCTCTCTTTCTCTTTTTTATCTTTCTCTCTTTATCTGTTTCTCTCTATCTATCTATCTATCTATCTCCCTATCTCTCTCTCTCTCTCTTTCACTTTCACTTTCACTTTTTCTTTCTCCCTCTCTCTCTTCTTTCTTCTCTCTCCTCTCTTCTCTCTTCTCTCTTCACTCTCTCTCTTCTCTCTTCTCTCTCTCTTTCTCTCTCTCTTTCTCTTTCTCTTTCTCTCTCTTTCTCTTTCTCTCTCTTTTTCTCTCCTTCTCTCTCTCTCTCTCTCTCTCTCTCTCTCTCTCTCTCTCTCTCTCTCTCTCTCTCTCTCTCTCTCTCTCTCTCTCTCTCTCTCTCTCTCTCTCTCTCTCTCTCTCTCTCTCTCTCATTCTCCCCTCTCTCATTCTCCCCCTCTCTCATTCTCCCCCTCTCTCATTCTCCCCCTCTCTCATTCTCCCCTCTCTCATTTTCCCCCTCTCTCATTCTCCCCTTCTCCCCTTCTCCTCCTCTTTCTTTCTTTCTTTCTTTCTTTCTTTCTTTTGTTTTGCCTCTGAGTGATCATGCAACTATAAACATTTTGACTTTAGTGGCGATGAATGTGGCTTTTGTATGTATTGGGGGAAGTCAAGTCCAAGTTTTTTATTGAAGTTATTAATTGAATGTGTGTGTGTGTATGTCTGTCTTGTAAATGTGTGTGTAAGGAAATAGATAGAAGGGGGAGAATGAAAGAGAGAGAGAGAGAGAGAGTGAGTGAGTGAGTGAGTGAGTGAGTGAGTGAGTGAGTGAGTGAGTGAGTGAGTGAGAGTGTGTCAGCGAGGGAGTGAGAGAGTGAAAGGTGAGATCGGGAGCGAGTAAAAGTAAGGAGACTTTTATGTCGGAAGTTGACGATCAAGAAAGATGGACGCCGATGGAAGGAATCTAATGGCGATTAAGTGTTATCGTTTCATGGGGGAGGGGGGAGAGGGGGAGGAAAGGGAGGAAGAGGGGGAGGAGGAGGAGGTAGGGAAGGGAGGAATGATGAGAGGGGTGGAGGAGAAGGAGGGGGAGAAGAATGGAGTAAAGAGGCAGGAAGGGTGGAAGAGGAAGGGGAGGAGGGAGGAGGAGGTAGGGAAGGGAGGAATGAGGAGAGGGGTGGATCTAGGAGGAGGGGGGAAGAATGGAAGGAGGAGTGAGGGAAGAGGAAGGGGAGGAGGGAGGAGGAGGTAGGGAAGGGAGGAATGAGGAGAGGGGTGGATCTAGGAGGAGGGGGGAAGAATGGAAGGAGGAGTGAGGGGAGAGGGGAGGAGGAGGAGGAGGAGGAGGAGGAAGAACAGGAGGGAATTGGAGGAGAGGTGAGGGAAGAGGGGGAGGAAGGGAGGAGGTTGGGAAGGGGAAGGAGGAGGTGGGAGGAGGGCTGAAAGGGTTGGGAGTGAAGGAAGAGGGGGAGGAGGTTGGGAAGCAAAGAAGAATGAGGTAAAAAGATAGAAGGATAGAGTCGAGTCTGGAGTGAGAAAAGAGGGTTAGGAGGGACAAGAGGAGAAGTAGGAGGAAGAAGAGAAAGAAGAGGTCTGAGAAGTAGAGAAGAAGGGAGACTGTGTATAAGGAAGTAAAAAAGAAAGAAGAAAGAAGGAAGGAAGAGATATAAGTAGAGAGAAGAAAAAGAAGTGGTAGAAAGAGAGTGACGAAGAAGAAGAAGAAGAAGGCGAAGATGTACACGAGAAAACAAAAGCAAAAAAGAACAAACAGAAAAAAAGCAAGGTCACGTTAGCAATTGAAAGTTTATTGGCCGGCCGTGTTTTCCCACAAGATCCCGAGGCATTGGCGTGACACTCTTATATAACGTTTATGACCCCCTCAAAAAAAAAAAAAAAATGGTGACGTCATTAGTCGGGGGTGATTGAGATGGTGACGTCATGAATGTATATTAGAGGGTTGTTTCTTTTATGGATTCTATAGGTAATATATGTATTTGATATATATATATATATATATATATATATATATATATATATATATATATATACATATATATATATGTGTGTGTGTGTGTGTGTGTGTGTGTGTGTGTGTGTGTGTGTGTGTGTGTGTGTGTGTGTGTGTGTGTGTGTGTGTGTGTGTGGTGTGTGGTGTGTGCGTGTGCGAGAGAGAGAGAGAGAGAGAGGGGAGGGGGAGGGAGAAAGAGAGAGGGTGGGGGGGATAGATAGAGAGAGAGGCTCGTTGTAAAACAGATCAGACTCGACGGAAGCTGGCCAGAATATGATCACCTCACGTCGTTCGAGGATTTATTCCGACACGATCTTCTCCAGCAACTTCGACATGATGCTGCCGACCGAAGCCACTAGCATAGGCCTGCATTTATATGTCTGTGCGTAGGTTTTTACTAACATCTTTATTGACTTCTGTGCTAATATTAGGGATTGTTACATCACTGTGATTTTGATTTTTATGTCGACGTAGGTTTTCACCAACATCTTTATTGACTCCTGTGCTGATATTAGGGATTGTTGTATTGTGACATCACTCTGATGTTTATGCTGGCGTCTATGATTTAAACTAACGTCACTTACATTTCACTGACATCGTTACAGCATCTCAAGTCCTCTCACACTTGACGTCACTGCCACCTCCTCCACGCGTATCTACTCTGACACAAACATCTTTTGACATCCGCGCTCACGTCACTGACAACTACACATCTCTACACTTATTTACACCGACGACAGAAGCACTTACACCGGCATTCCTGAGAGAAACATCCCCGGCACCAACTCTGCACACATTTGCCCCGACAACTGTAACATTTCTGACATCCACACTTAACATCGCTAGCACTGGCACTCATTTACACTGACAACACAGACATGTACACGGACACCCACACGTAACACTACAAACATCTGCTGCATGTATGCTTACACTGACAACATAAACGTGTCTGACGCCCTCACTGAGCACTACTAACATCTACCTTATATTACCATCTACTGTATACCAAAATCTAGTACATATGGTGATATGTACTATGTATACTATTATCCATATTTACACTGACACCATCTACACTTAGCCGCATTTACCCTGACAACACTGACAGTACTCTTTTATCTTTTTTATCCATATTTACCCTGACACCATCTACACCTACCCTCTTTTATCCAAATAACATCCGCACAAACGCACTTACCCTAACAACCCTGACATCAACACCTAGTATTTTTTTTTGGTCCAAGGAACATCTACTTTATAAATATATATCTCCTCCGACAACACTGACAGCATTTACCCTGACAACACCTGACAGCATCTACACCTCGCCTCTTTAAACCCCATTTTCGCTGACAACACTTGACACCACCGACGCGTCGCCCCTTTAAACCCCATTTTCCCTGACAACACTAGACACCACCGACATCTCGCCTCTTTAAACCCCATTTTCCTGACAACATTGACACCACCGACACCTCGCCTCTTTAAACCCCATTTTCCCTGACAACACTTGACACCATCTACACCTCGCCTCTTTAAACCCCAATTTCCCTGACAACACTTGACACCACCGACACCTCGCCTCTTTAAACCCCATTTTCCCTGACAACACTTGACACCATCTACACCTCGCCTCTTTAAACCCCATTTTCCTGACAACATTGACACCACCGACACCTCGCCTCTTTAAACCCCATTTTCCTGACAACATTGACACCACCGACACCTCGCCTCTTTAAACCCCATTTTCCCTGACAACACTTGACACCATCGACAGCGAGCATCTTCTTCCTCCTATCGTTTTATGACCTTTTCTGACCTCTCGCGCCGCTCGTGATTGATGGCAGCGCGCCCGTGATTGGGGATTGGAATTGGGGATTGGGGGGATAGCCTCCTCATCCCCTGGACGTCCCTTTTTGTTGTTGGTGGAGGTGGTGGTGGCTGTGGTGTTGGTGGTGTTGATGGTGATGTGTTGGTGGTGGCTGTGGTGTTGTTGTTGGTGGTGTTGTGTTGCTAATGGTGTTGTTGATGTTCTTGGTGGTGGTAGTGGTTGGTGTGTTGTTGTTGTTGTGTTGTTAGTGGTGGCTATGGTATTTCTGGTGGTGTTGTCAGTGATGGTGGTAGTGTTGATAGTGGTGGCTGTGGTATTGTTGTTGTTGTTGGTGTTGTTATTATTGTTGTTGTAGCGCCCGAAGAGCCTGAAGGATGATAGTTTTTTCTCCTTATTTATTTTGACTGTTACAGTGCCTGAGGAACGGCCAAGGAACAGTCCCTTTTTCAGAATATTACAAGCCTCGAAAATGAAAAGGAATTGCGTAAAAAAGATAATTTTTTGAGAAAAAGTCTAATTTTATTGTTATTTCATTTTTGTGTCTTCGAAAAAATAGTCTGTTTATTTTTTCGGGTATTTTGTTGTTTTTTTTATTGTCGCAGTTAACCTCATACATATTTATTACCGAAGAAGAAGATATTTTTTAAGCAGTTTTGTCATCTCTCTCTCTTCTTTCTCTTTCTATTTCTATCTTTTTCTCTCTCTTTTCTTTCCCCTTCCTCTTTTCATCTCTTCTCTTCTCTCTCGCGCGTCTTCTTTCTCTCTGTTTATGTTTATGTGCGAGGGAGAGAGAGAGAGAGAGAGAGAGAGAGAGAGAGAGAGAGAGAGAGAGAGAGAGAGAGAGAGAGAGAGCGAGAGCGAGAGCGAGAGCGCAGGTGGTTGTCGTGGTGACAGTCGTGTTAAAAGCGGTCGCATTGGTGGTGAATGATGTTGCAAGTGGTGTCGGCTATGGTAGTATATGGTGTTAGTTATGGAGACAGAGGATAGTGGCAGTGGTGGAAGATGGTGTGGGTGGTAAATGATGTTAGCCAGGATGGTGCGCGTTGGCAAATGGTGTTGATAGTCGTATTCAATAGTGTTGGCAGTGGTGGCAAATGTTGTCAGTCGCGGTAAGTGATGTTGGCACAGTTGTAATGATGTTGAGAGCGGTCGTTGAAGGGTTATTAACGACATCAGTAATGGTGATGGCAGTAACAACATTGACATCATGTTGTTGGTGGTGGCAGTGACGTGGTCAGTGGTGTCAGTAGTGTTGGTGGAAGTGGGATTAATGTGCTTCTTGTTGGTTCTCCAAAGATGTCAGGAATCTCGTGTCTTTGTGTGTTTGCTTCTTTGTTTGTTTGTTTTTTGTCATCTTTTTTTCATTATGCGGTACTTACTACTTTTTTTTTTTTTTTTGCTAAGATTCTTGTTATTTGTTTGTAGTTTTTTTCTTTCTTTCTTTTTCTTTTCTTTAAGAGGAGGGTAGTCGCTGATGTGCTTTTACAAGATGTTTTAAAATTGAGTAATTGTTCTTTTTTGTGCATTAATGTCTTTGTTGGCCTAAAGGGAGGGGAAAGAAATAAAGAGGAAGGGAGAGAGGGCGTGAGGGAGGGAGGGAGGGAGGGAGGGGGGAGAGGGAGAGAGGGAGAGGGAGGAAGAGAGAGAGAGAGAGAGGGGGCGAGGAAGAGAGAGAGAGAGAGAGGGAGAGGGAGAGAGAGAGAGAGGTGGAGGAAGAAAGAGAGAGAGAGAGAGAGAGAGAGAGAGAGAGAGAGAGAGAGAGAGAGAGAGAGAGAGAGAGAGAGAGAGAGAGAGAGAGAGAGAGAGAGAGAGAGAGGAAAATAATGTAGGTATATCATTGTAATACCACATTTTTTTGTGTGTGGTATATGCTAATGTAATCTGAAACCGGCACTTTTTTTATTAGTTAGCATGGTAATTGTTTCCTTACTGGTGTCGGCAAGTACCTACATCTCTCTCTTTCTCTTTCTCCCCTCTTTCACTCTCTCTTTTTCTTTCTTTAGTTCTTTCTCTCCTCACTCTCTCCCTCTCTTTCTTTCGTTCTTTCTCTTCTCACTCTCTCTCTCTCCTACGCTCCTTCTCTACTTCCCTCACTCCCACCCTTCCTCTCTCCCTCTCTTCCTCCCTTTCCTTCTCCCCGTGTATGCTTTATTTCCTTCTCTATTTTTTAACGCAAAATGAATAGTCTCAGCTCATCACCTTTCCCCTTTTCTTCACTCTCCCATCTACTTCTTTTCCCTCTTTGTCTTTCCCCCATTCTCTTGCATGGCCTTCCCTTCCCCTCTCCTCAGCTTCTCTTCTATTCCCTTTCCTTTCCTTTCTTTCCCTCTCTTCCCCAATACCCTCTCTTATTCTCTTCACTTTCCTCTCTTCTCTTCTCTTTCCTTTTCCTTTTGTTTACTATTCTCCCCTTCCCCTACCCTCCGTCTCTTCCCACACTCGCGTACCCTATACCCTCTTCTATCCCCTTCCCTACCTCTCCCCTCCTCTTCCCTTCCTTTCCCTTTCCCTTCTCCCTTCCCTTCTCTCCTCTCCTCTCACCTCCCCTTCCTTCTCACATCCCTTCTCTTCTCTCCCCTCCCTTTCCTTTTTCCCTTTCCTCCTCTCCCCTTCCCTTCTCTTCTCTCCCCTCCCCTCCCCTTCCCTTCCCTTCCCTTCCCTTCTCTTCTCTTCTCTCCCTTTCCTTTCCTTTCCTTTCTTTTCCTTTCTCTTCCCTCCTACCCCCACCCCCCATGACGCCTGCTGCGTTCACTTGGCACCATCTGTAGTCTGCGTCCGCGTGCTGTTCCGTCCAAGTTGGCACTGTGCCTTCGGCGCCAACCAGCGTCGGTCGGGGAGAGGGGGGAGGGGTAAACAGGGAGAGGGCGGAAAGAGGGAGGAGGGGGAGGGAGAAGGGGAGGAGGAGTAGGCAGGGAGAGAGGGAGGTAGGGAGGAGTAGTCAGGGAGAGGGGGGAAGAGGAAGGAGGGGGAGGGAGAAGGGGAGGAGGAGTAGGCAGGGGAGAGGGGTAGAGAGGAGGAGGGAGGGAGGGGTAGGCAGGGAGAAGGGTAGGCAGGGAGAAGGGTGGAGGGGGACGGAGGAGAGGAGGATGTAAGGGAGTAAGAGAAAGAGGGAGAACGAGGGAGGGAGGGAGGGAAGAGAGAAAAGAAGGAGGGAGGAGCGTGCGCTTGGGGATGGACGTGCTAGGATTTTTGAGTGGGCGTGGGAGTGTAGGATTTTTTTTTTTTTTTTTTTTTTTTTTTTTTTTTTTTTGAAAGGAACGTTTTTTTTTTCGTTTTTTTTTTGTCCAGCAGGGGTAGGGGGTAGGGGGTAGGTAAGGGGTTGTGGAATGGAATTTTCTTTGAATGGGGGTGAGGGGGGGGGAGCGAAGGGAGAGAGAGTGGATTATAAGAATTAATTATTTGACGTTTTTGTTTTTCTTGCCTGTTGCTGTTGTGATAGTCATTTCTAGGCCTATATACTCTTTGATGTTAGCCTTGTGAATGTTATTTTTGATCTTGTTATTTCGTGTTAATGATATTTTAATGAAAATGATGTATTTTCGAAGAGGATAGAAAGAAAATTTTAATGTCATGATCATGCGAAACAAAAATCCAGGAAAGAAAATGCAAATTCCATACTCCTCAAAACACTAGAAATTAAAGTTGATATGTTATAAGATAATAAAAAAAATATATATATGATGGAGAGAAAATTCTACCAGTTTCTTCATATAGAAAATATTTATATACGTTAATGCCATGTTGAGGGAATGACACACGTCCCTAGGTTAAATAAATGACCAGGTTAAGGCGACAGACAGCGGCGAAAATGGCGGCGTTTTATTACACTCGATCAAATTTATTGCGCGGTCGATGTGACGGCCGGCTATCGATTTGAGAGGATCTGGTTTATTTATTCATGTATTTTGGTTGTTGTTGTTGTTTTTGGTGTCGATTCGAGAGGACTTGGTTTATTTGTTCATTTATTTTGATTGTTGTTGTTTTTGGTGTCGATTCGAGGGCGTTTGGTTTATTTATTCATGTGTTTTTCATAGCTGTTGTTGTTTTTTGGTATCGACATTGGGGTTATATTTTATTTATTTTTTATTATTTTTTTTACTATTATCATTTTTATAATCGCCATCGTCATTATTTGTTGTAGTAATTTAGTATGGTTATTATTATTATTATTTACATTTTGCTATAGGATAAACAATAATAAATAGAATAAGAATACCTTGAAAGAACCAAAGTAACAATAATAAATAGAATAAGAATACCTTGAAAGAACCAAAGTAGGTTTATCCAGAAACAAAAAAAGAAAACCAAATGTAGAAAAAAAATGAAAGAAAAATGTCTAGAACGAACAAAATATGAACATAGCCAGAAAAAAAATATGACTGAAAATATCCAGATATAAACAAAAAAAGAAAAATATTTAGATAAAAAAGGAAATATCGAGACTAAAAAAAGAAAAAGAAAAAAGGGAATATCCAAAAGAGAGAAAATGGAAGTGTCCTCACGCCTTCTGCTTCGGTTTGAGAGATGGCCTTGGCTTTGGCTTCGGCTCAAGAAGAAGGGGCCGGCGTGTTCCGATCGGTGGGTAATGGCTTCCACGGTCCACGGCGGTGGATTTGGTTCGCTTTTGTTGTTGTTCTTGTTGTGGTGGCGGTGGTGTTGCGATGGTGGTGTTGCTATCGGTGTGGTTGGTGGTGTTGTGGTGTTATTGGTGTGATGTTATGGTGCAGTTATTAGTGTGCTGGTGGTGTTGTGTTATTGTTTTGGTAGAAATGGTGTTATTATTGTTGTTATGGTGGTGGTGTTATTGTTGTTGTGATGGGGATGGTGGTGTTGTTATTGTTGTAGTAGAGATGGCTTTATTATTGTTGTGATGGGGACGGTGTTGTTGTGTTGTTACGGTGGTGATGGTGATGCTGCTGTTATTGGTATTGTCGGTATCTTGTTGTGGTTCATTATATTAACAGGCTTCATTAGTTCATAATGATTATTATGATATTGCTATCATTGTTTTTTTTACTTATTAAATAATTGCTCTTACTGATGTATAATTACAACATACCTTTTGTGTTGTTGTTTTTACTGTTAATGTTACTATTTTCTGTATAATTTTCATATTGACTTATATTTATAATAAGGGATAGATGAATGAACTGATAGATGGGTGGATGTATGGAAGGATAGATGGATGGATGGATGTATATATGAAAGGATAGAGGGAGAGATGGATGGATGGATGTATATATGAAAGGATAGAGGGAGAAGTGGATGGATGGGTGTATATATGAAAGGATAGATGGAGAAGTGGATGGATGGGTGTATGTATGAAAGGATAGATGGAGAAGTGGATGGATGGGTGTATATATGAAAGGATAGAGGGAGAGATGGATGGATGGATGTATATATGAAAGGATAGATGGAGAAGTGGATGGATGGGTGTATATATGAAAGGATAGATGGAGAAGTGGATGGATGGGTGTATATATGAAAGGATAGAGGGAGAGGTGGATGGATGGATGGTGGTTGGATGTACGTTTGAGATGGATGCAAAGAGGAATGAATGAATAAATTGATGAATGGTTAGATAGATGGATAGATTCAAAGAGGAGTGAAGGGATGATATGTAGATGGATAGATGGAAAGATAGATTGACGGATGGATGGATAGTGGAATGAGTAATAGACTGATAGATAAATGGATCGACGAACTGGATAGGTGGACTGATGGAT
>NC_091574.1:20345057-20352557 GCF_042767895.1 Penaeus vannamei
GGGGAAGGGGAAAGGGAAGGGGGAAGGAGGAGGGGGAGGAGGAGGAGAAAAAGGGGAAGGGGGATAGGAAGGATGGGGAAGAGGGGAGTGATTGGGGTGTGGGAGGGGAAAGGGAAGGGATGGGGAAGAGAGAGGTAGGGGGAGGGGGAGAAGAGGGGGAAAAGAGGTAAGAAGAGAGGAGGAGATAGGGAAGAGGTAGAGGAAGAAGAAGCGGGGGAGAAGAGGGGGATATGGAGGGAGGCGTTCAAGGGAAGAGGGGACGGGGGAGGGGAGGGGAGGAAGAGAGGGAGGGGAGGGGAGGAAGAAAGGGAGGGGAGGGAGGGGAGGAGAGAAAGAGAGTTCATCTCGCTATGATTAAATAGTTTCTGGTGACATCATTATGGAATCTTTTGACTTCAGCCTTTTTGAGCCTCAAGCTGTCTCACGCAGAGTTATGTGAGTGTTTTATGTGACGTCTTCGGGACGGTTATTTGTCTGTGTCTGTCTGTGTGGCTGTCGGTTGGTTTGTGTGTCTTTGTGCGTGTTGGTATGCGTCTCTTTGCGGGTATGTGGATGTCGGTTTGTGAGCGTTTGTTTGTTTGTTTTTCTGT
This sequence comes from Penaeus vannamei, assembly GCF_042767895.1. NCBI lineage: Eukaryota > Metazoa > Arthropoda > Malacostraca > Decapoda > Penaeidae > Penaeus > Penaeus vannamei. Next base: position 20,345,648 of record NC_091574.1, read on the forward strand.
TGTCACTTTACGAATTTATGTCTGTCGAATTTTTGTGTGCCTGTGTCTGATTGTTTGCTTGTGTGTTTATTTCATTATCTACCTGTTTGTTTATCTGTGCATTTTTAGGTGATCGTCTTTCTGTCTGTCTGTCCGGGCGCGGTTATGGCGATCTGTGGGCGAGGAAATCGGATTTTGTGTCATTGAAAGAGTGGAAGGGAGGGGGGGGAGGTAGGGAGGAAAGACGGATGGATAGAGGAGCGAGGGAAGAAGAGAGGAGAGGGGGAGGCGGAGGAAGGAAAGAAGGAGAGAGAGAGAGAGAGAGAGAGAGAGAGAGAGAGAGAGAGAGAGAGAGAGAGAGAGAGAGAGAGAGAGAGAGAGAGAGAGAGGATGTGTGTGTGTGTGAGAGAGAGAGAAAGAGAGGTAGGGAGGGAGGGAGAGGGAGTGGGAGGAAGGAGAGGAGAGAGGGACGAAGGAAGGAAGAAGGGAAGGAGGGAAGGAAGGAAGGAAGGAAGGAGAGAGAGAGAGGGGGGGCGGTGGAGATAGAGAGACATACAGACAGACAAGAGACAGAGAAAGTTAAAGACTCTACAGAGGTGCGTTGCATAATTTCTTCAACTTTTTTTTCTTTAACGAGTCGGCAACCCGGCCATGGAGAGCGAGGTCGAATTGCCCCTAAAGCTCCAGTAGTGCCATTAACTGCCGATAGATGGCATGCTAACGAGCGAGAGAGGAAAGGCGGCTCATGCAAGGCTGATTCGGAGGGGGGAAGGGGGGGGGAGAGAGAGGGGAGGGGGAGGGGAAGATGGAGAGAAGGAATTTGGAGTAAAAAGGAAGTGGGGAAAAGAGTGGCGGTGAGGGAGGAAGGTGAGGGAGGGGAGCGGGGGGGAGATGGAGCGAAAGAGTTGGAGCTAAAAGGAAGATGATATGGAGAGGGGGAGGGGGAGGAGGAGGGGGTGGGGAGATGGAGCGAAAGAAAGTGAGGAAGAAGGAAGAGGAAAAGGAAGGAGAGGTTAAAAGCAGCCATACATACACAGGTACACACATATCCATACATGCATGTAGATGCGGACCAATATGCTCACACTTGAACACGTTGAAAGAAATCAATTATTAATACCTGTTATCATCTATTATTATTAACATAGAGAGTTCAGTGAAAATCACAAATGAAGAATATTGGAGAATGATACGTAGATAATTTAGGTGGATTTTAATTGATGGATTGAATTAATTAGAGCTTGTTGATATGATGACATGTTACGGCCGAGGATTGAGGTAAAAGGGTGGTTGAGGTAAGGGTGAATGTCGCGGCTTGCCTTAGGAAGGTAAGGGCAGTTTTCGGGCTGAGTGGGAGGGAAGGAGGGGGGAGGATGGATGGAGTTTATTCCTTTTTCTTCTTTTTTATCGTTTTTTTATTTGTCTTAATTTTCCTTTTCTTTTTCATTTTCTCTTTTTTCCTCTCGTCTCCTCCACCCCTCTTTTTCTCTTCTCCTTCCTCTTCTCCTCTCTCTCCCACGTGTGTTTCCCCCCCCCTCTCCCCTTCTCTCCCCTCCCTCTCCTCTTCTCTTCCTTTCTCCTCTCCCCTCACTCTCTTCTTCTCTTCCTTCATCCTCTCTTCCCCTCTTCCTCTCCCCCTCTCCCCCTCGTCCTGATTCACAACCACTTGTGTCAGGTGTCATCGTGTATAGTTATCTTCACCGTGGATAGAGAGACAGACAGACAGACAGTCTCTCTATCCACGTATCTATCTCTCTATATTTCTATGTTTCTGTATGTCTGTGTATCTAGCTATCCGTGCATTTATATATCTATCTATCTGTCTATTTATCTATCTATCTATCAACCTGTCTCTATTTCTATTCTATCTGTCTATCTGAATATCTATTTTTGTGTTTCTCTCTCTCTCTCTCTCTCTCTCTCTCTCTCTCTCTCTCTCTCTCTCTCTCTCTCTCTCTCTCTCTCTCTCACTCACTCTCACTCTCACTCTCACTCTCACTCTCACTCTCACTCTCACTCTCACTCTCACTCTCACTCTCACTCTCTCTCACTCTCACTCTATCTTTCTATCTCTAATTTCTCTCTTGACATTTGTGACTACGCGTCCGTAACTCCCTTATTATCGAACGAGCCATTAACGGGTGAAATAACCACCTGTTTAGGCCCGTTATCACCTGTTGACACCTGTTGATAACCTGTTGATAACGTGTTTCTTTCACACCTGGTGGCCTGGGTGAATGGGTGTGGAGGGAGGGGGGGGTATGAGGTGGGGTCTTTGGTGGTAGGGTGGGTGGGGGAGGAGGAGGGAGGAGGTAGGAAGTGGGGTTAAGGGATGAGGAGGAGGAAGAGGAGAGGGGAAGAGAGGAAGAAAGGAAGGGAAAGGGAATAGAGGAAGGGAGATGAAGAAGAGGCAGAGGAAAGGGAAGAAATGAAGGGGAAAAGGAAGCGAGAAAGAGAGGAAGGGGAAGGGAAGAGAGGAAGTAAAGGGGGGATAGAGGAGGGAGAGGAAGAGAGGAAGAAATAGGGAAAAGGGAGGAAGGAGGAGGAGGGGAGAGGGGAAAGGAGGAAGGGGGAAAGATGGACGGAATAAGAAAGAGGGAAGAGGAGGAGAAAGGGAGGGTAAAGGGTAGTAGTAGGAGGAGGAGGAGGAAGAAGAGCAAGCTTTTGTAAAAGGGAGACCAGAAGAAAAAAAAAAGGAAAAGAGAGAATGAAGAAGCTCCGCCTCCTCTTTCCCTTTCTCCTTGCCTCCTTGACCTCGTCCTCCCCCCCCCCTCCCCCATCCTCTCCAAGACGGTCGTCTCCTGACTACTAGTGAAACGGGGTCGTCGTCAAGTGTGTCGATTTCCCTTCACCTATCCACCCCTTCTCTCTTCTATCCTCTCTATCTCCCACTTTTTATTTTCATCCCCTCGATTCTCCTTCGTATTCGCCTATCGTATCCTTCTCTCCTTTCTCTTCCTTTCCTTTTTTTATTCTCTCCCTCTCCTTTTCTTTCCTTATTCCTTTCTCTCCTATCCTCTTCTCCCCACTACCTCACCCATTCCAACCCCCACCATCCCTCCCTGATACTCCTTCTTCCTTATTCTCCCCTCTCCGCCCCTCCCATTCGCTTTCCTTTCCCCCTTCCCCCTTCCCCTCAAAGCGGATATTTTAACCGCTGCGGGTCGTCCCTTTCGCCTCAAAGCCAACCTCCCCTCCTCCTCCTCCTCCGTCTCTTCCTCCTCCTCCTCCTCCTCCTCCTCCTCGTCTCTTCCTCCTCCTCCTCCGTCCCCTCCTCCTCCTCCGTCTCCTCCTCCTCCTCCTCCTCCTCCTCCTCCTCCCTCTCTCCTCCTCCTCCTCCCTCTCCTCCTCCCTTCCACCTCAATCCTCCTTCCTCTCACCTCAAAGCTCTCCTCCTTCTTCTTCTTCTTCTTCCTCCTCCTCCTCTTCCTCCCTCCTCCTCTCTCCTCCTCCTCCTCCTCCTCCTCTCTCCCTCCTCCTCCTTCTCCATCTCTTCCTCCTCCTGCTCTCCTCCTCCTCCTCCTCCTCTCCTCCTCCACCTCCTCCTCCACCTCCACCTCCATCTCCTTTTCCTCCCTCACCTCCCCCCTCCCCACCCCTTATACCCGTTTTAAGGGGGGCACAGGGTACATGTTTTAGTAATAACGGGAGGTTTGAAATGTTTTGTATTTTTTTTTATTATTTCCCCCTTTTTATATCCCTGTTTTCCTCTTTTTATTTTTTTTCACTTTCATTTCTTTGTTTTTTTTCTGCTTTTCTTGCTTATTTCCTTTTCGATATCATTTAACCGACTCCTAACTTTGTTTTCCGTCTTAGTCTCCTTCCACTTATCCTATCCTCTCTCTCTCTCTCTCTTTCTCTCTTTCTCTCTCTCTCTCTCTCTCTCTCTTCTCTCTCTCCTCTCTCTCTCTCTCTCTCTCTCTCTCTCTCTCTCTCTCTCTCTCTCTCTCTCTCTCCCTCCCTCTTTCCCTCTTTCCTTTTTCCCCTCTTTCTCCCTCCTACTCCTTCCCCTCTTCACCTTTGCTATAACTTTTGTCTATATATCTATGTATTTATTAACCAATTCCTTGTTTTAATTATCATGTTTGCATTCTAATCCACCTTACTGATATATAATCTTTTCTTTCCACCCACAGGTAAGTACCGGTACCAGTATGGGCGTGCGGGCGCTAGGGCGAATAGGTAGATGTCGCTGGTAAGTACCGGGAGGTGATGCGTGTTGATGGTGATGATGTGCTGTGGTAATGAAATATTAATCGCTCTACAGTGTTGGTGTGATGGAAATGACTATACACTTCAGTGAGGAAGAGAGGGAGAGAGGAAGAGGGAGGAAAAAGGAGAGAGAGTGAGGAAGAGGGATAGTGAGGAAGAGAGAGAGAGTGAGGAAGAGAGAGAGAGTGAGGAAGAGAGAGGGAGTGAGGAAGAGAGAGAGAGTGAGGAAGAGAGAGGGAGTGAGGAAGAGAGAGGGAGTGAGGAAGAGAGAGGGAGTGAGGAAGAGAGAGGGAGTGAGGACGAGAGAGAGAGGGAGAGAGAGAGAGAGAGGGAGAGAGAGAGAGAAAGCGAGCGAGGGAGAGAGAGAGAGAGGGAGAGAGAGAGAGGAAGAGCGAGAGAGAGAGAGAGAGGAAGAGGGAGAGAGAGAGAACGAGCGAGAGAGGAAGAGAGATAGAGAGAAAGAGGAAGAACGAGAGAGGGAGAGAGAGAGAGGAAGAGAGAGGAATTAAATTAGAAAGAAAAAGTGAAAAGGAGACGGACAGACAGACAGACAGACAAACGTTGATCTCCTCCGCCAGAGAGAGTCGTTTGCTTTCCGTCCTTCCGCCAGATTTGTTTTGAACGTTTGAGCGGCTTAAAAAAAAAAAAAAACGTTTTTTATCTGTTTTGGTTTCTCTTTTATCTTTTTCTTTAATCTTTTCTTTTGGTTCTGGTTTTGGATATTGTCGGTGTGGCAAGTATTGATATATATTTCTTTTGTTAGTTTGTTTCTGTCTGTATCTGTTATGGTTTCTCTTTTATCTTTTTTTATTTTTTCCTTTGGTTCTTTTTTGGAAATTGTCGGTGTGGCAAGGATTAATATATATTTTTTTGTTTGTTTCTGTCTGTCTATTTATGTATATATGTATAGCTGTCTATGTATATCTATGTGGGTATTTACCTGTCCTTTTATTTATTTTTCTCTGTCTGTCTACATGTCCTTGTATCTGTCGATTTACCTATCTCTATTTATGTCTATGTATCTGACTGTGTAACTGTCTATCTATCTGTTAATCTATTTCCTGTCTATTTATCTATATATATTGACATATTGTATATATTAGACACCATCCATCTCTCTTTCTCTCTCTCTCTCTCTATCTACCTATATCTCCATCTCTCTATCTCTCTATTTCTTGTCTGTGGGGAGATAACGGAGGGAGAGAGGAAAAGAGACAGACAGACAGACAGACAGACAGACAGACAAACAGAATGAAAGAGAGAAAGAAAGAGAAAGGAAAAGATAGCGAATGAGCATAGATATAAAGAAAGGAAATGTAGAAGCAAAAGATAAGAATGACTCACTTCGATGAAAATCTTCATTTGAAATATTTTTACTAGACATTCTCTTTCATTCATTCATTCATTCACCTTTTTTAGTTATCGGAATAAATTCAAGGGAAAAGAGAAGGTGAATTAGAAGAAGAGGAATAGGAAGATAAGGCAAACAGACAAAAAGGAAATGATTGAAAGGAGACAGACAGTGAGGTCAAAGGGCATGGGGAAGGGAGAGGAAAAAAAGGAATATAAGATGACAATAAAGAGAAGAGAAAGCGTAAATGAAAAACAAGAAGGAAGATAAACGTGATAGTAAATAGAGAGAGAAAATATAAATACAACGCAATCAAAGAAGAGGCAATGGAGGGAGAGGGAAGATATGACAAAAGATATGAGAAAGAGTAAGGGAAAGAATGAAAGAGAGAAAGAGAAATTGAGAGAGAATAAAGACACAGCGAGAGAGAGAGAGTGGATGAATGAATATGAAAACTAGAAAGAGAAATTGAGAGAGAATAAAACAGAGAGAGAGAGAGAGAGAGAGAGAGAGAGAGAGAGAGAGAGAGAGAGAGAGAGAGAGAGAGAGAGAGAGAGAGAGAGAGAGAATAACCGAGGGAAGCGCCATAGGAAGAAGAAATGGACGTCCTCGGGTTTCATTTCCGGCGGAACTGCAGGTAGAAGGGGAGGGGAGGGGGCAAGAGGGGAAGAGGATGAGGAAATGGAAGAAAAAAGAAAGATAAGGAAAGAAGAAGAGGTGAAGAGGATGAGGAAAGAGGAGAAAAGAAGAAGAAAAGAGGAGAGAAGAAGAGGTGAAGAGGATGAGGAAAAGGAAGGAACGAAGGAAGGAAGAAGAAGAAGGAAGGAATAGAATTAAAAAAAGGAAATGGACGAAGGAAGGAAGAAGAGAAAATGAAAAAGGAAAAAAAATATGTTGGGGGTTAAGAGAACGGCGAGGAATGTAAGAGAGGATTGAAGATGTAAAATAAGTGGAATAAAGAGTGGAAAGAAGAGAGAGAGAAACGTGAAAATAGAAGAGGAATAAAACAAAATATAAGAAGAAGATAAACATAAAGATTAAGGAGATGACAAAAAGGCGGAGAGGAAAAAAAAGTAAAATGGAAAAGAAGGAAGAAAAATAAGAAGGGAAAGTGGAAGGAAGGGGAAGAGGAAGAGGGAGGAGGACAGGTGCAGCGCCACCCCCCCCCGCCACTTTCTCCTAATTGCCTTCCCCAAAACACTCGGTGTCTCCTTCCCCTCTCTCTCCCTCTCCCCATTCTGTTTGTTTTGTTACGATGTTTGTATTGGGGTTTCTCCTTTTTCTGTTTCATTTCTTTTCTTCTTCTTTCCCTTCTTCTTCTTCCTCACCGTCCTCATCCTCCTCTGATTATTAATCTGCTTCTTGCTC
>NC_091574.1:20372557-20380057 GCF_042767895.1 Penaeus vannamei
CTCTCTCTCTCTCTCTCTCTCTCTCTCTCGCTCTCTCGCTCTCTCGCTCTCTCTCCCTTCCCATCCCTCTCTTCGTCCCTCTCTCCGTGCCTCCTTTCCTCCTCTGCCCCTCCCTCCCTCCAATCTCTTCCTCCCTCCCTCCTTTCCACTTCCTCTCTTCCTCCTCTTTTCTCCTTCCTCTTTCCTTCCCTCCTTCTTTCCATCAGTCGGATTAGATTCCGATTTTCCGCGTACTGCAGGGAGGGAGGGAGGAGGAGGGGGAGGAGGGGATAGGAGGAGGTGGAGGGGATAGGAGGAGGAGGAGGAGGAGGAGGGGAGGGGGAAGGAGAGGAGGGAAGGGGGAAGAAGAGGAGGGAAGGGGGAAGGAGGAAAGGGGGAAGGAGGAAAGGGGGAAGGAGGAGGAGGAAGGAGAAGGAAGGAAGAAGAAGAAGAAGAAGAAGAAGAAGAAGAAGAAGAAGAAGAAGAAGAAGAAGAAGAAGAAGAAGAAGAAGGAAAAGAAGAGAAGAGAAAAAGAAGAGAAGAAGAAGAAGAAGAGGAGAAGAGGAGGGCGAATTAAAAGAAAAAGAAGAAGGAAAAGAACGAGAAGGAGAATAAGGTTCCCGGGGAGAGAAGTCGCAGCGCTTCCCGTTCACCTGGCTGGGGTTTTATAGTTTTTTTTTATTCAATTATTTATCTGTTTTCTTGTATTGGTTGATGTAGCGTTGTTTTGTTTTCTAGTCTAGTTAGTGTAATTTTTTGTATATTTTTGTTTTCATGTTTTGTGTATTTGTTTAGTTATTTTTTATTTTACGTATTTACATATTCTTCTTTTAACTTTTTTTTTGCGTGTTTCCACTTTAGTTTCTTTCAAGGAATGAACTGGTTTTGATTTTACTTTGTCATACTTTTTTTCTCTCTCTTCGTTGTTTTTGAGTTTCCTCTCTCTCTTCTTCCTTCTTTTCCTCCCTCTCTTCTTCCTCCACCTTCTCCTCCTCCTCCTTTTCTTCCTCTTCTTTTGTTCCTCCTGATCCTCCTCTCCTACTTTCATTTACCCCATACCTACTTTTGTCTTCTTTACTGCCTCTCTCTCCTCTTTCTCTGTTCCTCGGTCTTTACTCTTCCTCCTCTCCTCCTAGTTATTCATCGTTCCTCATCTTCTTCCTCTTTCTCTTCCTCTTTTTCTCCTCCTTCTGTCTTCTCTTTTGCTTCTTTGTCTTCTTCCTTATCCTGTTTCTCTTCCTTTTACTCTTCTTCTTCCTCTTCTTTTCCTTCTTCTGCTTCACCTTATTATTATTCCTGTTACTCCTCTGCTTCTTCCTTTCCTTCTTCTTCCTCGTCTTCTCTTTCTCCTTCTTCCTCGTCTTCTCTTCCTCCTTCTTCCTCGTCTTCTCTTCCTCCTTCTTCCTCGTCTTCTCTTCCTCCTTCTCCCTCGTCTTCTTCCTGCTCTCCTTCTTCCTCGTCTTCTTTCTGCTCTCCTTCCTCGCCTTCTCTTCCTCCTTCTTCCTCGTCTTCTCTTCCTCCTTCTCCCTCGTCTTCTTCCTGCTCTCCCTCTTCCCTCCCCCCTTTATTCTCGCTTCCTTCACACACCCAGAAGGTGTCATTTTCCTGCCGTTGCGTATCAGTAAGAACTGCGAAGGAAAATCACTATAATGATTTCTATTTTTTCCTCTGTATCAGTCTTCTTTATCTTCTACTAATTTTCGCAATTTTATTTGCTGTTTTTATTCATTTCTAGTCATTTTTGTTACTATGATTACATCGTATTATCATTATCATCAGCACTTATTTTCTTTTCTTCTTCTTCTCTTTCTTGTTCTTCTTCGCTGTCTTCTATTTCTATTTGTTTTTATTGTTACTTTTATTTTTCTTTGATTTTTCTTTTTAACTATTTATTTATTTATTTATCATCTATTTATTTATTTATTTATCTATTTTTTTTGTCGAGTTGGTCATCCATGTACTTAAGGAAGACACGAAAGGTCCTTATTACGCTAGCGTTTTTGTGCGAGTCATCGAGTTGGCGACCGTGACGAAGAGAGAAGAAGAAGAAGAGGAAGAGGAGGAGGGAGTAGAGGAAGAAACAGAATAGGAGGACAAGTAGAGGAAGAAGAAGGGAGGGGAAAGGGGGAACAAGGCGGGAGGGAAAAGGGGGAAGGGGGAAGAGGAAGAAGGAGGTAGGGAAGAAGGGGGAAGGGGAAAGGGGAAGAAATCAGGGTACATAAACAAGCAAGAGAGAAAGAACACCCGAATCAGGTCCAAAGGGAGAGGGAGAGAGAGAGAGAAACAGCGAGAACGCAATCCCGTACAGAGCACATCATCGGCTTTTCCGCGAATCAGCAACGGGCAATCTCCGGTGCCTCTTCTCTTTCTCTCTCTCCCTCTCCCTCTCTCCCTCTCTCTCTCTCTCTCTCTCTCTCTCTCTCTCTCTCTCTCTCTCTCTCTCTCTCTCTCTCTCTCTCTCTTCCTCTCTCTCTTCTTCCCTCTCTCTCCTCTCTCTCTCTCTTCTCTCTCTCCTTTCCCTCTCCCTACCCTCCCTCTCCTCCCTCCCTCCCTCCCTCTCCTATCCTCCCTCCCTCCCTCCCTCCTATCCCTCCCTCCCTCCCTCCTTCCTTCCTCCCTCCCTTCCCTTCCCTCTCCCTACCCTTCCCTCTCCTATCCTCCTTCCCTCCCTCTCCTATCCTCCTTCCCTCCCTCTTCCTATCCTCCTTCCCTCCCTCTTCTATCCTCCTTCCCTCCCTCCCTCTCCATCCCTCCCTCCCTCCCTCTCCCTCCCTCCCCTCTCCCTCCCCTCTCCATCCCTCCCCATCCCTCCCTCCCTCCCAAAGTCACAAGGATCAACACCAATACTCAAACCCATGTGTGTCACTTCACTCACGCGTGCTTCGAATAATCCATCGATATTTTATTTGTTTACTTTCGTAAGACTTGCGAGAGGCGGCCGTAACGGTGTCAGAGAGGCGAGGCATTCGTGCGTGCGTGCGTGCGTGCGCGGGAGATACTTCATTATGTGTTATTATGTGCGTGAATTGGGCCCCCGGCATTGCTCTTCACGAACGGCTATCGGATTCACGGATTCACGAGGTGGTTTACTGCACGCGAGGGAGAGGGAGGGAGGGAGGGCGGGAAGAGGGAGGAGGAGGGAGGGAGGAAGGAGGGAGGGAGGGAGGGAGGAGGAGGGAGGGAGGAGGGAGGGAGGAGGAAGGGAGGGAGGGAAAGAGGAAGGGAGAAGGAGAAGGGAGAGAGTGAAAGAAAGAGAGGAGAGGAAAGAAAGAGAGGGAGTGGGAAAGAAAGAGAGAGAAGGAGAGAGGGAAAGAAAGAGAGGGAGAGGGAAAGAAAGAGAGGGAGAGAGGGAAAGAAAGAAACGGAGAGAGAGAAAGAAAGAGAAGGAGAGAGAAAGAAAGAAAGAGAAGGAGAGAGAAAGAAAGAAAGAGAAGGAGAGAGAGAAAAAGAAAGAGAAGGAGAGAGAGAAAGAAAGAGAGGGAGAGAGAGAGAAAGAAAGAGAAAGAAAAAGAAAGAAAGAGAGGAGAGAGAAAGAAAGAGAGGAGAGAGAAAGAGAGGGAGAGAGAAAGAAGGAGAGAGGGAGAGAGAAAGAAGGAGAGAGGGAGAGAGAAAGAAGGAGAGAGGGAGAGAGAAAGAAGGAGAGAGGGAGAGAGAAAGAGAGAGAGAGAGAGAGAGAGAGAGAGAGAGAGAGAGAGAGAGAGAGAGAGAGAGAGAGAGAGAGAGAGAGAGAGAGAGAGAGAGAGAGAATGTGGGCGTGGTTGAGGGCGGATCGCGTAGGGTACTCGCGCTCATTTCTCTCTCTCTCTCTCTCTCTCTCTCTCTCTCTCTCTCTCTCTCTCTCTCTCTCTCTCTCTCTCTCTCTCTCTCTCTCTCTCTCTCTCTCTCTCTTTTCGTTCTCTATATCTGTTTCTTTTCCTCTCCCTTCTAATTTCCTTCTCTTTTTTGCTTTTCACCTTCTTTCCCCCTTTCCTTCTCTCTTTGTCTTTGTCCGTCTCCTTTTCATTTACTATATCTATCTTTCTTTTATCGCTCTCTCCCTCCTTCCTTCCCTCTCCTCCTATCTCCTCCCCTCCCTTGCCCTCGTAATGTTTGTCTTGGCCTCTGTCTGTTTATCTTCCTTTCCTCCTCTTTTCATCCACCTTTCTTCAGCCACAACCCCTTCCTCTTCTCCCTCTTCTGCTTCCTTGTCCCCTGTTCTTCACCCTCTTCTCTTCCTTTTTTCATTCATCCCCACATCCTCATCTTCCTTCCCTCCCTCCCTTCTCCCTCTCCTTCCTTCCCCATCCCCTCTCTTTCTCCTTCATTTCCCTCCCTACCTCCTCCTTCCTCCCTCATTTCCCTCCCTCCCATCTCCCTCTTCTTCCTTCCCCATCCCCTCTCTTCCTCTCTCATTTCCCTCCCTTCTCCTTTAACCTCTTTTCTCTCCCTCATATCTCCTTCCCGTCTCCTCCTCCCTCACCTTGACACCATCTCGCGCCCATGTCCGCCCGCCCACGACGCCCAAACAGTATTTATTCATTCATATATTTCGAATTGATTTATTTTATATATAATTTTTTTATATCTGTTTGTTTGAAGGGTTTTCTTTCTATGCCGTTTTATTTATTAGTTGGTTTATCTATCTGTTCGAATTAATTTATTCTTATGTTATTTCATTTATTTATTTATCAAGTTGTTCAAATTAATTTGTTTTTTTATGACTTTTATCTATTTATTTCTTTATTCATTTATTTATGTATTTATTAATTGGATTTTTTATTATTTACTATTATTTTATTGTTTATTATTATTTATTATTATTCTATAGTTTATTATTATTTATTATTATTTTATTATTTTATTGTTTATTACTGTTTGTTATTATTCTATTATTTTATTGTTTATTACTATTTATTGTTATTTTATTATTTATTATTGTTTTATTATTTACCATTATTCACTTATTTATCATTATTCTATTTTTTATTATTATTCTATTATTTATTATTATTTTTTTATTATTTTTATTTTTTATTATTATTTATCTACGGCGTCGCAATAAGGCTTAAATCGTCAAAGGTCTGGGCGTTGTCATGGTAACAATGCCGAGGTGGGAAGGTGTGTTTATATTCATCTATAGCTGAAGAAAGGAGGAGGAGGGAGGGAGGGAGAAGGTAAGGGAGAGGGAGAGGGAGAGGGAGGGAGGGAAGGAGGGAAGGAGAGAGGGAGGGAAGGAGAGAGGGAGGGAGGGAGGGAAGGAGAGAGAGAGTAAGAGACGGGACAGAGGGAAGAAGAGAGAGAGAGAGAGAGAGAGAGAGAGAGAGAGAGAGAGAGAGAGAGAGAGAGAGAGAGAGAGAGAGAGAGAGAGAGATAGACAGGCAAATAGGGAAAGCGGGGGAAGAAGGAAATGTAGAGAGAGAGAGAAACAGACAAACAAATAGACCGGCAGACCAGACAGGTAGACAGCCCATAAGAGAGCCAGAGACAAGTCTATTTTCAGTGCTGTTCATGGCTAGTCTTAGGTAGGGTGAGATGGACTAGGGGAAGGGGAGGGGAGAGGGGAAAACGGTAGGGGGGAGGGGAGGGGGGGGGAGTAGTTTACAGTCTCTTGTGTGTGCTCCTGTATGTGGCCTGCCACGCCCTCAGAAGCACTTAGGTGTGTTTATAGAGAGAGAGAGGGGGGGAGGGAAGGGAAGGGGTAGGGAAGGAAAGTGTAGGGGGAGGAAAGGGTAGGGGGAGGAAAGGGTAGGGGGAGGGCAGGGGATGGGAGTGGGAGTGATAGGGGAAGGGGTAATGGGAGGGAAGGAGATGGGAGGGGAAGGGGTAAGGGGAAGAAAGGAGATGGGAGGGGGAGGGTGGGGTTAAGTGTGTTTTTGTGGTAACTATATATTGGCGTGTGTGTGTGCGTGGGTGGGTGGGGATGGGGGTGGGGGTTGTATTTGTGTCATTGTGGTGCGTGTATATCGGTTGGTCTGTGTGTGACTGTAGGGAAAGGTTCTTGTGTACGACTGGGTGTTTACGGTCACAGTCACAGTCACGTGGATGTGTATGAAAGTTCTCCTCATGCACTATCTCACAGAAACATGTGTGTGTGTATGTGTGTGTGTGTGTGTGTGTGTGTGTGTGTTTGTGTGTGTGTGTGTGTATGTGTGTGCGTGTATTTCCATGATGTATCCATGAACATTTGTGGTCAATAGAAAACAGATGTGTGATTGTGTGTGCGTGTACCTGTTTATATACACGTGTGTATGTGTTTGTGAATATAAGTGAGGAGTGCGGTGTGTATATGACTGCATTGGTAAAGAGAAATAGAGTACATAGGAAAAGAAAAAAGAGGAAATTGAATTAGCATTAAGCCTTTGACATGAAAAAAACGAGAATGGAAACTAAAATACTATTCTTTAACGCTGCGAGAGGCCGGACCCAGTGACTCTTTACACAGACGGACACGCACACACGCAGAAACAAACGCACACCTGTCTATCTCCTCTGATAGATATGGATTGATCTATCTCTATCAGTCTACCTGGGAGGTAAGTATATGTTCATAAGTTTGGAAATATATTGCCTTGGGGCTTAACGAATTTAAGAAATCGTTTTATCTTATCTTTGGTAATGAATTGATAATGAATTGATGAATGGGATAACACGCTTCACAAGGGGGTGCAGAGCCACTCGCTGATGTAAAAAGGAAGAATCTTTTTTTCTTTTCTTTTCTTCGTATTATTTTTATTACGCGTGTTTTATCTCTTTTTTCCTTTTTCTTCTTCCTTCTATTCTTATTATATAATTTTTCTGCTCTTCTTTTTCTTATTATTATAGATATTTTTTTTTCTTTTTCTTCTTCTCCTTCTAGTTTTTCTTTTTTTCTTCTACCTTTCTTTTTCTTCGTCTTCTTTTCCTTTCATTTTCAATCGGATCGGGAAAGCCTTCCTCTTTCTTTCTCTTCCTTTCTCTTTCATTTTCTCCTTTTTTCTTCCTTTCTCTCTCTTTGTCTCTCAATTCCTCTGTCTGTCTGTCGCCACTATTCCCTCCTTCCTTCCCTCTTCCCTCCATCCTCCGTCCATCTTTCTTCACTGTTCTCTTCTCCCTCTTTCTCTCATTTCCATCACTGTGTCATTGCGTGTGAACACTTCCTTGCTAATGCTATGTGATTGCGTGCGTGTGTGTGAAACTCAGTACAGGAGGTTCTCTTGGGAATGCACGACTGAACCCTCTCTCTTCTCTTCTCTTCTTTTCCCTTCTCTTCTTCTTCTTCTTCTTTTCCCTTCTCTTCTCTTCTCTTCTTTTCTCTTCTCTTCTTTTCTCTTCTCTTCTCTTCTCTTCTCTTCTCTTCTCTTCTCTTCTCTTCTCTTCTCTTCTCTTCTCTTCTCTTCTCTTCTCTTCTCTTCTCTTCTCTTCTCTTCTCTTCTCTTCTCTTCTCTTCTCTTCTCTTCTCTTCTCTTCTCTTCTCTTCTCTTCTTTTCCCTTCTCTTCTCTTCATTTCCCTTCTCTTCTCTTCTTTTCCCTTCTCTTATCTTCTCTTCTTTTCCTTCTCTTCTC
>NC_091574.1:20390057-20417557 GCF_042767895.1 Penaeus vannamei
GGGGGGTAGAGGGTGAAGTGGAATGGTCGATGGGGGGGAGGGATTGAGGAGGGGGAAGGTAGTGAGGTGGAGGGGTAGGGAAAAGGTGGAGGGAATGGGGGATTTGATGAGTAAGAGAGAGGGGAGGGAAAGATTTAGATAGGTAGGGGTTAGGTGGAGGTGGAGGGGAATGAGTTGAGTGAGGGGGGAAGGGGGAAGTGAAGAGGAGAGGATAGAAGGGGAGGGAAAAGGAGAGAAGAAAAGGGGAGGAGGGGTGGAAAGAGAAAAGAGCTGAGGTGAAGGATTGGGGGAGGGGAGGGGTAGGGGTGAAAAGATGGGGTGGGAGAGTAGGGGGAAATGGGAATAGGAATGCGGTTCTGACGTCATCACTTGGTCTGGATTCCAGTTCTTGGTGTCACGGCGTATTCGTGTATTCATTCTGTATTTTTCTTTTTCCTTCTCTTTGTATGCATCTTTATCATCACCATTCTTGTGTTAGTGTTAGTTTTATATGGTCATTACGATATTAAGCATGATCTTTTCTCATACCATGGTTAGAATTGTTAATATTATTCTTTCATTGTTTGTATTTGTATTTCCATTTCTGTTGTTGCTCATTTTTTGTCTTCTGTTTTGTTATTCTTCAACGCCAGATTTTTTTCTCCTTTTTTGGATTCTTTTGCTTATTTTTCCACACACTTCACCTGTCTTTCTTCTCCCAATTCTTCTTCTTCTTCTTTTTCTCCTTCTTCTTCTTCAATTTTTTCTTTTTCTTCTTCTCTCTCTCTTTCTCTTTCTCTCTCTCTTTCTCTCTCTCTTTCTCTTTCTCTTTCTCTCTCTCTCTCTCTCTCTCTCTCTCTCTCTCTCTCTCTCATTCTCTCTCTCTCTCTCTCTCTCTCTCTCTCTCTCTCTCTCTCCCTTTCTCTCCCTCTCCCTCTCCTCTCCCTCTCCCTCTCCCTCTCCCTCTCCCTCTCCCTCTCCCTCTCCCTCCCTCTCCCTCCCTCTCCCTCTCTCCTCTCTCTCTCTCTCTCTCTCTCTCTCTCTCTCTCTCTCTCTCTCTCTCTCTCTCTCTCTCTCTCTCTCTCTCTCTCTCTCTCTCTCTCTCTCTCTCTCTCATTCTCTCTCTCTCTCTCGAAGAGTAAAGAATGAGTAATGAAAAAGTAATTTATGAATCAGACAGAAAGGAATATATATATAGACAAAAGAAACAAACAAAGGAAGAGAGGAGGTAATGGAAGAAAGAAGTCACGCTGAAAAGGAAGTAAGAAGAAAGAGATCAAAGAGACGAGCGAAAGGGAAGGATAGAATTAAAAGACAAGACGTATTAGGGAAAAAAGAAAAAGAAGAAAAAAAAAATACTTCGCTAATTAATGGAAGATGATCAAAGTGTTTAAAGTTTGGTTTGTGTTTTTTTGTGTTTTTTTTTTAACTCTTGTTTGGGTTTATATATTTGCGTGATTTTTTTTGGGTGGGGGGGGTGGAGGAGGAAGAGGAAAAGGAAGTAAAGGAGGAGATAGAGGGACAGGAAGGAAAGGAGGAGGAAGGGGAAAATGAAGTAAAGGAGGAGGAAGAGGAAAATGAAGGAAAGCAGGAGGAAGGGGAAAATGAAGGAAAGGAGGAGGAAGAATTAAGAAAATATAAGACAAAAAGAAAGAAGAAGACGAAAATAAGAAGATAAAAAAGAAAAAAATAAGATAAAAAGAAAGAAGACAAAAATAAGAAGATAAAAAGGAAAACAATAAGACAAAAAAGAAAGAAGATAAAAAGGAAAAAATAAGACAAAAAGAAAGAAGACAAAAAATAAGAAAATAAAAAGGAAAAAAATATGACAAAAAGAAAGAAGATAAAAAGGAAAAATAAGACAAAAAGAAAGAAGATAAAAAGGAAAAAATAAGACAAAAAGAAAGAAGATAAAAAAGGAAAAATAAGACAAAAAGAAAGAAGATAAAAAGGAAAAATAAGACAAAAAGAAAGAAGATAAAAAGGAAAAAATAAGACAAAAAGAAAAGAAGATAAAAAGGAAAAAATAAGACAAAAACAAAGAAGATAAAAAGGAAAACAATAAGACAAAAAGAAAGAAGATAAAAATGAAAAAAATAAGACAAAAAGAAAGAAGATAAAAAGGAAAAAATAAGACAAAAAGAAAGAAGATAAAAAGGAAAAAAATAAGACAACAAGAAAGAAGAAGATAAAAAGGAAAAAATAAGACAAAAGAAAGAAGATAAAAAGGAAAAAAAATAAGACAAAAAGAAAGAAGATAAAAAGGAAAAAAATAAGACAAAAATAAAGAAGAAGACAAAAATAAGAAGATAAAAAGGAAAAAAATAAGAAAAAGAAAGAAGATAAAAAGGAAAAAAATAATACAAAAAGAAAGAAGATAAAAAGGAAAAAATAAGACAAAAAGAAAGAAGATAAAAAGGAAAAAATAAGACAAAAAGAAAGAAGATAAAAAGGAAAAAATAAGAAAAAGAAAGAAGATAAAAAGGAAAAAAATAAGACAAAAAGAAAGAAGACAAAAATAAGATAAAAAGGAAAAAAATAAGACAAAAAGAAAGAAGACAAAAAGAAAGAAGATAAAAAGGAAAAATAAGACCAAAAGAAAGAAGATAAAAAGGTAAAAATAAGACAAAAAGAAAGAAGATAAAAAGGAAAAATAAGACAAAAAGAAAGAAGATAAAAAGGAAAAAAATAAGACAAAAGAAAGAAGACAAAAAGAAAGAAGATAAAAAGGAAAAAATAAGACAAAAAGAAAGAAGATAAAAAGGAAAAAATAAGACAAAAAGAAAGAAGATAAAAAGGAAAAAATAAGACAAAAAGAAAGAAGATAAAAAGGAAAAATAAGACAAAAAGAAAGAAGATAAAAAGGAAAAATAAGACAAAAAGAAAGAAGATAAAAAGGAAAAAAATAAGACCAAAAGAAAGAAGACAAAAGAAAAGAAGATAAAAAGGAAAACAATAAGACAAAAAGAAAGAAGATAAAAAGGAAAAAATAAGACAAAAAGAAAGAAGACAAAAGTAAGAAGAAAAAAAGGAAAAAAATAAGACAAAAGAAAGAAGATAAAAAGGAAAAAATAAGACAAAAAGAAAGAAGATAAAAAGGAAAAAATAAGACAAAAAGAAAGAAGATAAAAAGGAAAAAATAAGACAAAAATAAGAAGATGAAAAGGAAAAAATAAGACAAAAAGAAAGAAGATAAAAGGAAAAAATAAGACAAAAAGAAAGAAGATAAAAAGGAAAAAAATAAGACAAAAAGAAAGAACACAAAAAGAAAGAAGATAAAAAGGAAAAAATAAGACAAAAAGAAAGAAGATAAAAAGGAAAAAAATAAGACAAAAAGAAAGAAGAAAAAAAAGAAAAGTGCGAGCGTAAATCCGGCATGGAAAGGAAGGGAAAGACGTTTGTCGGAGCGAAGGAGATGGAGAACCCGTTTGGTGTTTGCGGTCGTCTTGTTCTTGGGTCCGTGCGTCTCCCTTCTTTTCTTCCTTCTCTTCTTTCTTCCCTTTTCTCCTCTGCTTTTCTCTTCTTTTCTCTCTGCTTTTTTTTCTTGCTCTCTCTCTTCTTTCTTCTCTTTTCCTCTTCTTTCTTTCTTTACCTCCCGATTTGCGTTTTTCTTTTTCTCCTCTCCCTCTTCTTGCTTCTTCTTCTGCTTCTTCCACTCTCTATTTCTTTTTTTTCTCTCCTCTCTTTTTTTCTTTTTCCTCTTCCTCTTTCTCTTGTTTCTTAATTTTCCTCTTTCGTTTTCTTTGTGATGACAGACTAAAGGCAACATGTCCGAATCGCATAATTTTATTTTCATCAACAATCTTTCAGTTTGTAAACGATCGTCATCACGAATCCGTCGATTGGCATGTGATTATCAACACGAATCGCTCAGTTTCCTAATCATTACGATAACGGATCTGTCAATCTGCATATGATTATCAACACGATTCGCTCAGTTTCCTAATCATTACGATAACGGATCTGTCAATCTGCATATGATTATCAACACGAATCGCTCAGCTTCCTAATCATTATGATAACGAATCACCTTGAACCGTCTCTTTGTAAGTGGTTATCGGGGCGAACCTGTCAGTGACGTGAAAGACATGAGCGCCAACCTGTCAACTTCAGCCAACTGCGAGGGGATGTTGGTATCTATATGGAGGAGGAGGAGGGGGAGGGGGTAGGTGGAGGAGGAGGAGGAGGAGGAGGAGGAGGAGGAGGAGGAGGAGGAGGAGGAGGAGGAGGGGGGCGGGGTAGGTGGAGGGGGAGGTGGAGGAGGAGGAGAAGGAGAAGGAGAAGGAGAAGGAGGAGGAGGAGGAGGAGGAGGAGGAGGAAAAGGGTAGGTAGAGGGGAGGAAGAGGAAGAGGGAGAGGAGGTGGAGGAGGAGGGGAGGGAGGAGGAGGAGGAGAAGAAGCAGAGGAAGAAGAAGAAGAAAGAGGAGGAAGAAGGAGAAAAAGAAGAAAGAAGAAGAAGGAGGAAAGTAATAAAGTAAAAGCAAAAAGAAACGGAAAGAGGAGAGTAGGTTCCAAGAAGAAACCGAAGCGGAGAGAGAAAGAAAAATGTGTGTGTGTGTGTGTGTGTGTGTGTGTGTGTGTGTGTGTGTGTGTGTGTGTGTGTGTGTGTGTGTGTGTGTGTGTGTGTGTGTGTGTGTGATATGAAAAAACCTGTATTGGTGCTTTTAGTGAGCATCCTCTTCAAGTGAATACCGGCTCACGACTTCTTTGTACGACCTTGTGGGTACAGAGAGGTCGTGAGGATGCTTCTGCGGGTCACGACCTCTGGCGCTGACCTTGCTGGGCCGGTCATGCGCTCGGCTTGACCCTGTGGGGGCTGCTTTTTTGTCTGGGGAGGAGGGAGGGAAGGGGGTGCGGGTGGATATTCTTTTCTCTTTTCTCTCTGTCTCTCTCTCGCTTTCTCTTTCTCTTTCTCTCTCTCTCTCTCTCTCTCTCTCTCTCTCTCTCTCTCTCTCTCTCTCTCTCTCTCTCTCTCTCTCTCTCTCTCTCTCTCTCTCTCTCTCCTCCCTCCTCCTCCCTCCCTCCCTCCCTCCCTCCCTCCCTCCCTCCCTCCCTCCCTCCTATATATTTATCTATCTAATCTGTCTATCTATCTATCTGTCTATCTATCTTTTTAAATTTATCTATTTATTTATGTATGTATGTATGCATGTATATACATGTATATATATACACAAACACACACACACACACACACACACACACACACACACACACACACACACACACACACACACACACACACACACACACACACACACACACACACACACACACACAACTTACCTCCTTTCTTCCTCCCTCCCTTCCCTCTCTCCTTCCTTCCTTCCTTCCTTCCTTCCTTCCCTGCGTGAGGTCAAGTGCGTATTACATCCAGAGGCGTAGTTCAAGGAAAATCCCCCCCCCCCCCCCTCACCCGCCCTTGCGAAAATAGCCACATCCCCAGCGACCTGTTTTGCTGTTTGTATGTGTGTGTGTTTGTTTTTTTAATGTTTGTGAATTTTGTTGTTGTTGATGATGATGTTTGTTTCTTTTCTGTTTTCTTTGGATTGCAGTTATTAATTGGTGTTGATTATTACTTACAAGGAAAGTTATGTTCGTGTTTCAGGTTATAAAAGAAGTGATTAATGATTATGATGATAATGATAAAAGTTGTTGTAGTTGTAGTAGTAATAGAAGTGGTAGTAGTAATAGCAGTGATACTAGTTGTATAAGTAGAAGTAGTAGTAGTAACAGTATTAGAAGTAGTACTAATTACTGGTAGTTGCCGTTTACTGGCGGTATTTAAAATAGCAACAATGATTATTATATTATTATATTATTGGTGGTATTTAAAGTAGCAACAATAGTAACGTTATGAACTAAATCGTAGCAGTTGTAGTCTAATCATAAAAATTGTAGCAATAGCAATGAAGTCACGTCAATACATATAGTCACGATTGCAATATCAGGAGATAATGAAGACGGTCAATTGTAACAAAGGGAGCAACAGTACTTAGTAGCCGTAACTAGCGATAGCAGTCAGCGACCTCTGTGGCTTTTAAACGTAGCCCCAAAGTAGACCAGCGCCCCCTCCCCCCCCACCCCACCCTTCCCTCCAAGCCGACGAGCCTCCAGGTGCCTCGTTGCATGGCGGGGGGGGCGGGGGGGGGGGGGGCGTAATGCTGGTACTATGCTGTGCACGGTTGGTGAGTGAGCGCAGGAATTGGGTGGGTGCTGTTTTGGGGTTGGGTTTGGCGTACGTGCACGGGCGCGGGGGTGCGGATATGTATGTAGAGATAGATTGAGAGACAGATTGGTAGGTAGATAGATAGACAGACAGACAGACAGACAGACAGACAGACAGACAGACAGACAGACAGACAGACAGACAGACAGACAGACAGACAGACAGACAGAAAGATAGATTGATAGACAGATTGATAGAGATAGATTGACTGATTGATTGTTTGTTTGATTGATTGACACACACACGCACACGCACACACGCACGCACGCACGCACGCACGCACGCACGCACGCACGCACGCACGCACGCACACACACACACACACACACACACACACACACACAGACACACACACACACACACACACACACACACACACACACACACACACACACACACACACACACACACACACACACACACACACACACACACACACACACACACACACACACACACACACACACACACACACACACACACACACACACACACACACACACACACACACACACACACACACACACACACACACACACACACACACACACACACACACACACACACACACACACACACACACAAAGGCCAACTGGTCGAGCGATCCTCCCCAGACGGAGCAAGAATGTCTATCGAGGACCACTTGCTGACCTCGGAGCTCTTACCTTAAGGCCTTCAGTAAGGATAAAAGGATAAGAATGGTAGATGAGAATGGTAGAAGGGCGGAGAGGGTAGATGAGTAGATCCATGGTACCTGTACAAGGGTATGAGCACTCCACCTTGATGAAAATACTCGTTGGCAACTTCTGTGCTAAGCCCCGCCCCGTCAGCTGTATTCATTGGAAATATTAAATATTTGTTTTATTTCTTTTTTTTTCTTGAATTCTTTTTCGATGATTTAATGATTATGCATTCCTTGGGGAGATCGGTGGATTTTGGTAATAGGGAGAGTTGGTGGTAAATGAGAATGGTAGAAGGACAGAGAGGAAATGGTAAATGGTAGAATGGGAGAGGAGAGGAAAAGGTAGATGGGTAGATCTGTAATTTTTGGTCGTAAGAAGAGGAGTAGATGAGAATGGTAGAGATAGGTGTAGTAGAGAGAGAAAAGGGGGTGGGTAGGGCTTTAGAAATGGTGGTAGATGAGAATGGTAGAAGGGCGACGAGGGTAGATGGGTAGATCTGTAGATTTTGGTTGTAAGAAGAGGATTAGATGAGAATGGCAGAGATGGATATGGTAGAAAGAGAAAAGGAGGGTGGGTAGGGCTTTAGAAATGGTGGTAGACGAGAATGGTAGAAGGGTGGCGAGGGTAGATGGGTAGATCGGTAGATTTTAGTTGTAGGGAGAAGGGTAGTTGATGAAAATGGTAGAGGTGGGTGTGGTAGAGATCAAAGGGAGGTTAGGGCTGTAGAAAGAGTGGTAGAGAGTAGAAATATGTATGTTGTAGAGAGAACGGTTGTGGAGGTGTAGAACGAGATGTAAATATGCGTGGTTGGTAGATAGTAGTGATTGACAGGTAGACAGACAGACGGTGCGGATTTTGTGGCAGAGTAGTGGTAGTTAAGGTGACAAGTAGACGAAACAGACAACGTTTCTGATAGACAAATAGACAGACACAGAGAACGAATAGCGTTTGTGGTATACAGGTAGACAGAGCTGTGATAGACATGTTAACAAGTAGACAAGGTAGGCAAGGTAGATAACTTATGGTAGACAGGTAGACAGAGCAGCTAAAAGGGGTGGTTGAGATAGTAAAGGTAAGACAGGTCAAGGAAGTAGGGGGAGGGGGGGGGAGGAGCAGTTGCTGTTGCACACGTGGGTTGCAAGAGGGGCGGGTCTGCATGTAGGTCAGGTTGAAAATGTGATTTGTGATTATGTTGATCGGGAGTAATTGATATACCGTATAGCGAATGGCTGAGGGGGACGGAAACGGGGAAAAAACACGCACATGCACACGCACACGCACATGCACACGCACATGCACACGCACACGCACATGCACATGCACACGCATACACACACTCACACTCACACTCACGCTCACACTCACGCTCACAGTCACGCTCACACTCACGCTCACACGCCCGCTCACACGCACGCTCACACTCACGCTCACACTCACGCTCACACGCACACACACACGCAAATACACACACACACACACACACACACACACACACACACACACACACACACACACACACACACACACACACACACACACACACACACACACACACACACACAAGAAACAATGAAACAAGAAAACAAAAACAAGTATTTAAATACAGAAAAGACAAAGGGAAAAAAAGAAGAGAAAAAAACAAAAAACAAAAGCAACAACAACAACAACAAAAAATCTCCATAACCTCAGCAGGAAAAATCCTTGTTCCGAACCGGACTTAGCGAGCGCCACAATGCAACCCGTGTCACGTTGCAGACTTTTAATGCAGGTCAGGGTTTCGGTCGCTGAATGGCCTGCTTGGACGGGGATTGCAGGCCGCTGATTGCAGAATGGGAGGTCGTACTGCCCGCGGAGGTGTGGGTGAGAGGGAGAGGGAGGGAGGGAGGGAGGGAGGGAGGGAGGGAGGGAGGGAGGGAGGGAGGGAGGGAAGGAAAGGAGGAAGGGAGGAGAGAGAAGGAGAAAGGGGGACGGAGGAGAAAATAAGGAGGAAGAGAGAGAGAGAGGGAGAGAGAGAGGAGAGAGAGAGAGAGAGGAGAGAGAGAGAGAGGGAGAGAGAGAGAGAGGGAGAGAGAGAGAGAGGGAGAGAGAGAGAGAGGGAGAGAGAGAGAGAGGGGAGAGAGAGAGAGGGGAGAGAGAGAGAGAGGGAGAGAGAGAGAGAGGGGAGAGAGAGAGAGAGGGAGAGAGAGAGAGAGGGAGAGAGAGAGAGAGGGAGGGAGAGAGAGAGGGAGAGGGAAAGAGGGAGGGAGAGAGAGAGAGAGGGAGAGAGAGAGAGAGGGAGAGAGAGAGAGGAGGGAGAGAGAGAGAGAGGGAGAGAGAGAGAGAGGGAGAGAGAGAGAGAGAGGGAGAGAGAGAGAGGGAGAGAGAGAGAGAGAGAGGGAGAGAGAGAGAGAGAGAGAGAGAGAGAGAGAGAGAGAGAGAGAGAGAGAGAGAGAGAGAGAGAGAGAGAGAGAGAGAGAGAGAGAGAGAGAGAGAGGAGGGGGAGAAGAGAGAGAGAAGGAGAAAAGAGAGAGAGAGAGAGAGAGAGAGATGGATGGAGAGAGGGGAGAAAAGAGATAGAGTGAAACAATGGGAGCGGGGTTAGGTAGGGAGAGAGAAGGAGAAAAGAGAGAGGGAGAGGGTGAGGAAAAGGGAAATTAGAAGAAGTAGAAAAAAGTAGAACAAGAAAACAGGACGAAGAAGATGGACTGAAGGAGAATGGGAATGCAAAGATGGAAGTGGAGGAGAGAAAGAAAGAAAGAAAGAAGGAAAGGGAAGAAAAAGCGGACAAAAAAGAGACGAACAGGATGCGGAAAATTCGCCTTTGATTAGCCTCTTGCAACGAACGAATCACTGAAGGAATCCCAGCGTATCCTCAGATCGTGCAATCCTGTGCAGTAAGCCGTGTTCCCAGGCCGCTTGCATGACGATGGGGTGGGGGTGGGGGACGAGGGGTGGGGTGGGGGACGAGGGGTGGGGGTGGGGGACGAGGGATGGGGGTGGGCGACGAGGGGCGGGGGTGGGGGACGAGGGGTGGGGGTGGGGGACGAGGGTGGGGTGGGGGACGAGGGGAGGGGGCCGACGGGGAAGGGAAAAGGATTGAGGGAGGGGTATGGGGGTGGGAGGGAAGGGGGTGGGTAGGGGTGGATGGGAGGTACCATGAAAGGGGTAGGAGGGGTGAGGAGATACCATTACGGAAAAGGGAAAGAGATGAAAGGGGAGAGGATGAGAGCTGCCATAAGGGAGAAGGGAAATGGTACCACGAGGGAGAAAGGGAGGAGAGAGAAGTTACCATAAAGGAGGAGAAAGGGGGTGTAGGCTACCATAAATGGTAAGGAGGAAGTGCCTTACCTTAAAGGGAGAAAGGGAGGGCATGGGGGGGGAGGGAGGGGATGAAAGTTACCACACCGGTTTTAGGGGCAGGAAGGGGGTTGGGGTGGTGGAGGAGGAGGGGAGGGAGGGGAGAGGCAGGGGTTAGGTGAGGGGAGGGGAGGGGATTGGAGGGGAAGGGGAGGGAGAGGGGGTTGGTAGAGATGGCGGAGGGAGGAAGAAGAGATTGGAGAGATAGGGAGGGGGAGGCAGGGGAAGGTGAGGGGATTGGTAGAGAGGGGAGAGGAGGAATTGATTGGAGAGAGAGAGGGAGGGGGGACTTTTGAGGTGGAGGTAGAGGTTGGGGTGGGGTAGGGGAGAGGGAGAAGTGGGGGGGTTAGCGTACTCCAGTTCATCCCGCTTTTCTGCCGGAAGCTGCTCTTGAATGAATGGGGGGTTTTGTCTCTTTTTGGGTAGCAGGGAGGGAGGGAGGGGGTGAGAGGGAGGAGAGAGGGAGGAGAGAGGGAGGGAGAGGTAGGAGGGAGGGAGTGAGGGAGGGAGGGAGGGAGGTGGAGAGGAAGGAGAGTGGAAGTGAGGTAGGAGGGATGGAGGGAGGAGAGAGGAAGGAGAGAGGAGGGAGAGGAGGAAGGAGAGAGGGAGAGAGATAGGAGGAGGGAGGGAGGAAGGGAGGGAGGGAGGGAAGGGGGAAGCGGGGGAAATAGAGGGAAGGAATGAAAAATAGGGGAGAAAAGGAAGAAGAGAGGAATGGCTCTCTCTCTTTCTTCCCTCTCCTCCTCCCTCCTTCCCCCTCCCTTACTCCCTTCCCTCTCCCTCCCCTTACTCCCTTCCCTCTCCCTCCCTTACTCCCTTCCCTCTCTCTTCCCAACTCCCTTCTCTCTCCCTCCCTTACTCCCTTCCCTCTCCCTCCCTTACTCCCTTCCCTCTCCCTCTCTTACTCCCTTCCCTCTCTCTCCCTTACTCCCTTCCCTCTCCCTCTCTTACTCCCTTACTCCCTTCCCTTACTCCCTTCTATCTGGCCCCCTTCCTCTCTTCCCTCACAATCTCTTCTTCCCTTTCCCTCCCTGAATAAAAAAAGAAAAAAGAGAGCAAGAAAATAGTTCCCGCCAGAGAGAGAGAAAGAAAAAGAAAGACTAGGTCGTGGTCGTCAGTCATTGTTATTATTTTTTTGTTGTTGCAGAGGGAAATGTTGCTTGCTTGCAGTGGATCCCAAGCTGTGACAAGATTTGTTTTGTTTTGTTTTATTGCCTCCGCTAAGGATTTTATGATTTTAGTCGCGTTGGTTAGTTTGTTGGTTAGCTGGATAACCCAAAAAGTTATGAGCTGATTTTTATTTATTTATTTTTTTATCATTTACCTTTTTATTTGTGTTATTCTCATTTTTTTGTGTGTATTTTTTTTCTCTTTTTACCAGAGGAATTTTTAAGAGTATTCATTAGCATTGCGAGATAGGGAAACGCTGACGTCGCCAGTGTACCTGAGAAAGAGGAGATTTTAATATAATTCTTCAAGTTTGAATATTTTTATTGCATCAGTGACCCTATTGCCTTGGCGGAGGTATGCCCTCTCTGAGTGCTTCTAATTTTATTAGTTTTTTGTTTTATTTTGTTTATTTGTTGACGTGATTTGAAGTGTTGTCTTTTTTGTTTGTTTGTTCGTTTTGTTTGCTTGTTGATGTGCTTTTTGTTTATTTTTTGTTTTGTTAACTTGCTTTTTTTAATGTCATTTTTTCATTTGCTTCTAGCTTCCACCATATCCCCTCTCTCACTTCCCCCTCTTTCTTCACCTCTTCTTCCCAACCCCTCCTCTTCCTTCCCCTCCCACTTCCTCACCTCCCCACTCTTCCCCACTCCCCTTCCCTCCTCCCCCACTCCCCCCACTGTTCATAGCTCCGACAGCTGACGTGTTTACATTACCGAGCATGTGTTTTAATTTACCGTGTGTTTATAAACTGAATTCTTAATTATCTCATTGTGTCTTACTGTTAATTATTTGATTACTATCTGCCTGTTATCTCACGTGTCTCATTATCATCATTATCCTGTTCGTCTCTTGTTTTAATCGTATATTCCGTATTATGATATTTATTTATTTATTTATTTATTTATTTATTTATTTATTTTACAAGGAACCAAGTGTTTATAGGCTTACCTAGGGAGCAGAAAGCTTATAAAATTAAAATGAACAGAAAGGAAAGGGAGAGAAGGAAAAAATAAATAGGAGGAGAAGAAGAACAAGAAGAACAAGAACAAGGAGGAGGAGGAGGAGGAGGAGGGAGGAGGAGGAGGAGAAGGAGGAGAAGGGGGAGGAGGAGGAGGAGGAGGAGGAGGAGGAGGAGGAGGAGAAGGAGAAGGAGAAGGAGAAGGAGAAGGAGAAGGAGGAGGAGGAGGAGGAGGAGGAGGAGGAGGAGGAGGAGGAGGAGGAGGAGGAGGAGGAGGAAAAAGAAGGGAAGGCGAAGAAGAAGAGAAGAGAAAAAAAGAAGAAAGAAAAAGGAAATATAATGCTATTAACCCTGCAAGAGCGCCTGTTCCCGTATCCATGTCTTTATAGCACCGACTACTTCTTTTATTTACATACTGATAGTAGGCTATATTTGCTTTGCTTTAATTATAATAATGGTAATAATTATGATGATCATGATACAGTGATAATACTCTTATATAGACCACATAACGACAACAATAGAAAGTGAAGATACTTAATTCGAAGAAGAAATACAAAGAGAGATAAAAGAAAATTGATAACCTGTGTAGGCCTACATATGCAAAAATCGTTCAATTTTTTATTATTAACACGAGGACAAGGTGGCGACGCTAGTGATGACGTCAGAGAGGAAAGGGGAGCGTATTGGGGCAGATATCTTTATCGGAGACATTATTAGCTACTTAGCGGGGTTGGGGAGGGGACGGGGTGGGGGAGAGGGGGAGATGGGGAGGAGGAAGGGGGAGATGGTGGGTGGATGGGGAGGAGGAAGGGGGGGGATGGGGAGGGGAATGGGAGGAGGAAGGGTGGGGAGATGGGGAGGGGAAGGGGATGAGGAAGGAGGTTGGTGGGGTGGGGAGAGGGGAGGAGGAAAGGATGAGATGAAAGGATAAGGGAGAGGGAAGGGATAAAAGAAGAAACTGAAAATAGCGACAGAGAGAGAGAGAAAGAAAGAAAAATAGAAGAAGGAGGAGGAGGAGAGAGAAAGAGAAAGAAAGAGAGGAAGTGGGAAAGAGAAGGAACATCAAAATGAGGACACGGTATAATTTTCAAAAACCTTAGCGTTACCACAACGTTACACTTTCTTGTTCTTATTCATTTTCTTCTTCTTCTTCTTCTTCTTCTTCTTCTTCTTCTTTTCCATCTCCACCTGCGTCTCACTGATGGGGCAAGACATTATTATTTGTTTTTATGATTTGCATTGTTGTTTTTGTTGTTGATATTATTATTTTTTATATGTTGTTATTGTAACTATTATTTTTATTACTATTAATATCGTCATTATTATTGTTATTATTATTATTATTATTATTATTATTATTATTATTATTATTATTATTATTATTATTGTTACTTTTTATTATTCCTGTTTTTATTATTATTATTATTATTATTATTATTATTATTATTATTATTATTATTATTATTATTGTTATTATTGCTATTATTATTGTTATTATTGCAATCATTATTATCATTTTATTTTATCATCATCATCATCATCATCATCATTACTGTCATTACTATTGTTGTTATTATCATTATTGTTCATCATCATTATCATTTTGTCATTGAACATCACGAGAACATTAAGACTTGAACAAGAAAATAAAACAAAATAAAGAGAGCAATTCGAAAAAAATAAACTAAACAAAAGGATTGAAAAACCTCGAATAACAACGAATTTGAACAGAGACAATAAAATAAAAAGAAAAAGATAACGGGTTTCTCGGTGTTGACAGAAGGGAAGGTAAAAAAAGAGAAAAGAAAAAGAAAAAAAACATGATGAATTCCTCGTGCAATTGCTTAGCTTGCCGTGTTGCATGGTGTATGAGAGGGATCTATGTGGAAAGTAATTTAGGAAGGTGTAAAATATATATATATATATATATATATATATATATATATATATATATATATATATACATATACATATATATATATATATATATATATATATATATATATATATATATATATATGTTTTTCAGTGTTAATTATTTTTGAAAAAGGGGTTTTCTGTTTTGAAAAGAGAGGCTGGAGGTCTTGTTTTTTTTGGGGGTGGGTGGGGGTGGGGGGAGGGAGGGGAGGTGATGGTGATGGTGGGGGATGGGAGGGCGTGGAGGGAAGAAGAAAGGAATGAAGGAAGGAATGAAGGAAGGATGGGAAGGAGTGAGAGAGGGAGTGGGAGAGGGAGAGGGAGTGGGAGAGGGAGTGGGAGAGGGAGTGGGAGGGAATGAGAGAGAATGAGAGAGAATGAGAGAGAATGAGAGAGAGAGAGCGAGAGCGAGAGAGAGCGAGAGAGAGAGAGAGAGAAAGGAAGGAAGGTAGATAGGCTGGTAAGCAAAAAGCAAGAAGGAAAGAAAGAATAAAGAAAGAGATAGGAGAGAAGGAAATACAGAGAGGGAAAGGGTAAGAATAGGAAAGAAAGGAATGCAGGGAGAAAAGAAGGAGAGGGAAGGAAGGTGGATCGGAAGAAGAGGCAAAAAGAAAATGTAAAACAGCGGAAAAACAACCAAAAATAAATACATAAAAAAATAAATAAGAAGAAAATAACTACACACTTTCCTTAACGACAAACCCGCAAACATCCAGACAACCAATTACAGACAAAAGAGAAAAAAATGAACAGAGAGAGACTAAGAAAAAAAAAGGATAATAATAAAAGAATAAGACTAAAAAAGCGTGCATTTCCTAAACGCTGGCACCCCCCCCCCCCGTCTCGACCTCAGCCTCGCCCGCGGGTCCGGCGGATGAGGGAGATTTGCATTTTCTTTTTCTTTTCTTTTTTCTTTTCTTTGTGTTTTTTTCTGTTTTCCTTTTTCTTCTTTGTTTTATTTACTGTGTTTTTTACTTTACTCCGTTTTCTTCTTCTTTTTTCTTTCCTTCGTTTTCTTCTCCTTTTTTCTTCTTTTTCTTTTCATCGTTTTATTTTTCTCCTTTTTCTTTTTTTTTCAATTTTACTTTTGTCTTTATCTTCTTCTCCTTTCATTTTCTTCTTCTTCTTTTCTTTCTTACTCTGTTTTCTTTTCATTTTCTTTTCGTTTCCTTTCCCTTCCTTTTTCTTCCTCCTCCTCATCTACGAGCATTTGTTATATCTATTTTTTTCTCTCTCCATTTTCTTGTTATTCTCTTCATTTTATTTTATTCCATTTTCCTTTCCTTTCGTCTCCCATTTATCAATTCCACGAATATATGTTACAAATTGTTTTCTTTAATCTCCTCATCTCTTTATTTCTGGTTTTCCTTCTCCACGAACATCTGCTACAAGTGTTCAATTTATATTTATCGTTTCTTTTCCATTTCCCCTTTATTTTTTATATTTCTTATGGGCGGATATCTGGTACAAGTGTTTCATTTATTTATTTTTTTATTTTTTCGTTTTTTCTATTCCTATTTTTCTTTTTCTCTGGTACAAGTGTTTTTCTTTTCTTTTCTTTTCTTTATTTCTTTTTTGTTTCTTCTTCTGCGCGAACATCTGGTATAGGAAGAAATGGCAGGTGTTTCGATGATTAAGGAAGAGGGGGGAAGGGAGAGAGGAAGATTGAAACGAAGAAAAGGGTGGATAAGGAGGAGTAAGAAGGTAGTAATGAAAATAAAAGTGAGAGATGGAGAGGAAGTGAGAGAGGAAGGGTGGAGCGAAGGAGGAGGTGGAGGAGAAGGAATGAAAATGGAGGAATAAATAGAAAGGAAGTGGAAGTGAAGAGGAAGTGAGAGAGGCAGATTGGAAAGGAGAAAGGAAGGGATGGGGAGAACGAATGAAAAGGGAGACGAGAAGATAAAAGAAATGGGAAGTGGAGAGGGAGTGAGGGAGGAAGATCGAAACGAAGGAAGGATTAGATGAAGAAAACGCGCCTCGATAATAACGACATCAACATAACACCACAACAACAACTCCACAATCATCCCTCATTAAGCCACAATCCTCACTGGATATTAATGAACCGAGACGCAAGGCTGCAATTAAAACCCGCTGTTCTTAATTACACCTTTATTACAATCCTTCACGACCCGGTATCGCGGAGTGAGCCAGATTCCTTCCTCCGATGGGCGTGGTTTGTAGGTCATCGGCGCTCTCGGTGGGCGTGTCTGGGCGTGGCAGCTCTCCGGCGTTCACCTTCACCTGGTCGTGTGGTCTGAGGTGGTCGTCTTGGGCGGGGTCTTAGGCCGTGTCAGGGGGGGGGGGTCGGTTGGGTTTATTTTTGTGGTTGTTGTTAGTATTGTTGTTATTATTGTTGTTGTAGTTGTAGTAGTTGTATCATTATTATTATTATCATTATCGTTACTACTACTACTACTACTACTATTACTTTTACTACTACTACTACTATTGATGGCGTTGTTGTTATTATTATAATCATTGTTATTGAATGTTGTTGTTATTATTGTTATTATTTGTTGCGTTATTTCTTGTTAAGGTTGTTTTTTTGGTTGAAAAAAAATCAGCATGCCTTTTTTTTTCTATCTTTTTTTTCTTTTTTGCTTTTGATTTTCTCTTCCTATTTTTCCTCTCACTATTATCTCAGAATTCTTTCTTGATTGTTATTTCAAGACCGTCATTTTGTATGATTTATCCAAAGTTCTCTTTCTTAAGGGTGTCTTTTATTATTTTTCCTTTCCAATACTTTCTCTTATTTCCGAAAGATAATCTAAGAGCGGGGTGGGGGGGGCTCTTAGATTACCCCCTCCCCCTCCTCAGAGTCCTCCTCCCCCCTCCCCCTCGTGAATTTCTCTCTAAATACTCTTTGGAAGTTGTTGTTATTATTTTTTTTTCATTATTCCATTTTTTTCTGTTGTGTTTTCATTAATTCTTTCCTTTCCTTTCCTTCTTTCTTGGTTTTTTGTTTTGTTTTTGTCATTATTTCGTTTTTTTCATTTTTTCCTTCCGTTTCTTTAATTCATTCCTCTTTCTTTCGTTCTTTCCTTCTTGCTTTCTTTCCTTTCTTTCATTCTTTTTTCTTTCGTTCTCATTCTTTTACTCTTGATATATAGGCTATTTTTGTTATTATTTTGATTATTGCTTTAATTGTTTTTTATTATTTTTTATTGTTTTTATTATTGTTGTTAATATTATTAATAATGTTGAGTTTCATTATTGTTACTATTGTTCTTATCATCAATCTTGCTATTATTAATTACTATAACTATTACTATTATTATTTAAAATAAATGTTATTCAGCCGTAATGATCCTTCATCTAAATTAATTTTCCCCCAAAAAGCACTCATCCGTAACCACAAATTTAAACTCTTGTCTGAAAGATTAAAGACAAATATACGGAAAAGAAAAGGGGAGAGAAAAGAGACAAAGAGGAACAAAAACAAACTTAAGTAACAGATAGAGATTAAATCATTGGACAGAGAACTCGCCGATACACGATTTTCCGAAGTCATTGTCGGGTCGGAAATTTCGCAACGCTTTCGGACGCTTGCGGTTGGGAGATGGTGGGCGGGGGTAAATTTTGGCGGGAATTTTTGAATGATGAGTGGTGATGAGAGTAATGGTATTGTGAGGGGTGTTTGAGGTGGTGGTGGCGGTGATGATGATAAGGGTGATGATATAAGTAATAGCAGCAAGAATAGTAATAATGATAGTGATGATAGTAACGGCAACAACAATAATAATGATGATGATTGTAGTAATAATAGTGGTAATAATGATAATGATAATAATATTGATAATGATAATAATACTTTTATTATCAATACTAATAATGAGACGGACCGGATTGGGAAAGCCCTTCCTCCAGGCATGTGTGACGTCACACGGGGGCGGGGCGAGCGGGCTAGACGGGTTACGTCACGGAACGAGTCTAGTTTTTTTTTCTCTCTCTCTCTTGTTTTTTCTTCTTCCTCTTCCTCCTTCTTACGTGTTAGAATGTTGTCATGATCTCACTGACCCGTATTCTATTTTCCCCCGAATTTCACTGTCCATTGAAGGGGATCTATGGTGGGACTTTGATTTTTTATTATGTGATGCGCTCGTTACCCCCGTTGCGTTTGTACTCTGTAATATATGGGATTTGTTGTATTTTTTGCTTTATTTTGTACTCTTGCCGCCCTTAGATGTTTATGGTAGTGTGCTTTTGATGTGTAGTTTATTGACCTTTTGTAGTTTTTGATTTTTTTTCTTAAATGGATTTTGTTTTTATATATTTTATAACTATATTTGTTGTTATGTATTCATATATGTATTTCATTTTTACAATTTGTACTATAGTTGCACATGCAATTTTATGATTCAATTATATATATATATATATATATGCATATTTATATACATATACATATATATACATATACATATACATATACATATACATATACATATACATATACATGTATATACATATACATATACATATACATGTATATACATATACATATATATACATACATATATATATATATATATATATATATATATATATATATATATATACATACATATACTCTTTTGAATTAACATATTCCTTCAATTATTATGGTTTTCGCATTTGCGCTTTGCTCTATACGAGACAAAAAAAAGAAAGAGAGCAAAAGTTAGCCAAGGGATCACTTGCGCAACCGAACGCAGTCGAGCGGCGGCCGGTCTCCTGGAACCTGTTTCGCCTGCTGGTCATCGCGGGCCGGTTTGGCGTGCGCTGCTTTCGGTTTTATTTGTTGGCTCTATTCTTTTCTTCTTCTTCTTCTTCTTCTTCTTCTTCTTCTTCTTCTTCTTCTTCTTCTTCTTCTTCTTCTTCTTCTTCTTCTTCTTCTTCTTCTTCGTTTAAGGGGGATGTTTGCGTAATGTTTGTATATTTTTCTCTTTTTTTCTTTTTTCTTTTTTGTTGTTGTTTACTTTGTATTTGTGCATCTATGAGGACTATGCTTATTATTAATACATGCGTTTTTTTGTTATTATTATTATTTGTTATTATTATCTTCATATGTGTGCTCGTATGTGTGTGTGTGTGTGTGTGTGTGTGTGTGTGTGTGTGTGTGTGTGTGTGTGTGTGTGTGTGTGTGTGTGTGTGTGTGTGTTTGTTTTAGTAGATAACATGTATACGTGTGCACATTCCTACTGCGGTAGAAAAGTCCCCCCATTTAATCCAGAAATTGCATGTCAGAGCGCCATGATAATCCGTCTTGCTCTTTTACCTTTCTCGACACAAATGGCCGGGGAACACGAGGCGGAACAGGGGGATGCGGGAACGGAGCGCATTCATGGAACAGCGGAACTCGGACGGCACGCGGAAACTGGATAGGAACAGAAGGAAACTAAAAAATGTACCGGTGGGATTTAGGAATGGAACAACGGAATAGGGGAACGTGGAAACGGAACAACGGAATGTGCTAACGGAACACGGGAACTCAGGAACGGAACATCAGTCCGCGGTAATAGGATGACGTAAATCGGTAATGGAACAATAGGAGCCTGGAATGGAACGGCGAAGCGCGGCAATAACATAGAGGAATGTAGGAACGGGGTAAAGAAAATGGAAATGTGAACAGCGGGATAGAAGAGGGGAACAGAAGACCACTGTATTAGAAGGGAATGTAGGAACAGAACAAAGGAAATCGGGACTAGATCATTGGATAAATGGAACACGGGATCGGATTAGTAAACTTGGATAACAAGCAACCGAACGTTGGAACAATACAATTTTAAAATGATAATAATAAATAAATGAATAAATAAACGAAACGAGAACTAGAACTAGAACTAGAACTAGAATACTGGAACACCCAAGAAGATAACGGAACAACCTGTACACGGGAACGATGGAACGGGAGAGTTTCGCGCCAATTCACACACGACCGTAAAAAAAAAAAAAAAAGGTGATGTTGATGATGATGACTAAGAAAATGAAACGAGAAAGAAAGAGCAACCACCCTAGGCCCGTGTTTGCGTGATTTACGACGGGGGTTTACAGTGATTTTGGCAATTCACTGTATTTGTTGGTGGGGGGGGGAGTATTCTGGGGAGGGGGTAGGGGGGTAGGGGAAGAGGAGGAGGGAAAGAGAGAGGAGTTTGATTGTGTGGGGGTTAGTTGGTTATTTGATTGTTTGCAGTTGGTTTGGTGGTTGTTTTTTGTCATTATCATTTGTTATTATCACCACTACCAACAACAACAATAACAACATTACCACCACCACCACCACCACCAACAACAACAACAACAACAACAACAACAACAACAACACTACCACCACCAACAACAACAATCACAAGCTCAACCACAGCAAGCACCACTGCCACTAAAATTACTCTTCATAAGAAAACTTTTTATATGTATAAATTTAATTTAATCTCGGAAGAACAGGAAGAAAAAATCGCAAGGAATTAATCTGTCTTTCTCTTAATGGAGTAAATTGCAATGTATTTTGTTGTTTCTGAGTTTACGTAGAAATTGATGCCGGGCCTGAGGTTTGCATTCATGTGTGTGTGTGTGTGCGTGCGTGTGTGCGTGTGCGTGTGCGTATGCGTGTGCGTGTGCGTGTGTGTGTGTGTGTGTGTGTGTGTGTGTGTGTGTGTGTGTGTGTGTGTGTGTGTGTGTGGTTTTGTATTCATGCTTAGCCCTCTTCTCTTCCTCCTTTTACTCTTTCCTTTACTCTTTCTCCTTCATTTTACCTCTCTTATCATCATCTCTGTCTCTCCATCTCCTCCTTCCCTTCATCTCTCTCTCTCTCTCTCTGTCTCCTCCTCCTCCTCCTCCCTCCTCCTCCTTCTCCCTCCTCCTCTCTTTCTCCATCTCCTTCCTTCCTTTCATCTCTCCCTCCTCCTCTTCCTCATCTCTCTCCCCC
This sequence comes from Penaeus vannamei, assembly GCF_042767895.1. Taxonomy (NCBI): domain Eukaryota; kingdom Metazoa; phylum Arthropoda; class Malacostraca; order Decapoda; family Penaeidae; genus Penaeus; species Penaeus vannamei. The sequence goes on from NC_091574.1 coordinate 20,411,239, forward strand.
TCCTCATCCTCTCCATCTCTCTCTCTCTCTCCTTCTCCTCCTCCTCCTGCTCCTCTTCATCTCTTGTTCACTCCTCCTCCTCCTCCTCTTCATCTCTTTTTCACTCCTCCTCCTTCTCCTCTTCATCTCTTTTTCTCTCCTCCTCCTCCTATTTTCATTAAATGCCCTCCCCCCCTCCCCCCCTCCCCCGCCCCGTACCCTGGCTTTCTCGGGCACTTTTCTAAAGCCACGTTTTCCTCGCCTTGATTTCGCTGAGTGGAGGCTTTGTGCTCGTGTTTATGGGCGCGTGCGGGCGGGTAAGTGGGTGGGCGGCTGGGTGGGTGAGTGGGTGGGTTTTCGGGTGGGTGGGGGGGTGGGCGGCTGTGTGGGTGAGAGAGTAAGTGGGTGGGTGGGTGAGTAGGTGGGCGGCTGGGTGGGTGTGTGAGTGGGTGGATGGGTGGGTGTTCGGCTGGGTGGGTGAGAGAGTAAGTGGGTGATCGGGTTGGTGGGTGGGCGTTTGGTTGGGTAAGTGGGTGGGTGAATGGGCGAGTTGCTGTGGGTTTGAGAGAGGGAGGGAGGGAGAGAGGGAGGGAAGAGGGAGGGGGAGAGGGAGAGGGAGAGGGAAAGAGGAGAGGGAGAGGGAGAGGGAGAGGGAGAGGGAGGGAGAGGGAGAGGAGAGGAGAGAGAGAGAGAGAGAGAGAGAGAGAGAGAGAGAAGAGAAAGAAAGAAAGAGAAGAGAAAGAGACAGACAGAGAGAGAGAGAAACAGAGAAAGAAAGAAAGAAAGAAAGAAAGAGAAAGAGAGACAAGAAAAAAATCAGAAAGTGAAAGGCGGCGACAAGGAGAGGAACGGAGGAAGTAACGAATCCCGCGAGAAACGGAGAGTGAGAGAAAGGCCTATAGAGAGCGGGCGGGCGTCCCTCTTGCATCCCTGGGCGTCGTTCTGCCGGCGGGGGGGGGGGGGGGTCGCCTCACTTTCCCTTCCGAACGGGAGTCGAGCCGGTCGGGGCCCCTTTCCCCCGCCCGCGAGTAGATGCACGCGTAGATGGGGCCGGTAGATATGGGTCGACGAACGAGTAGATGGGACCGGCAGATGGATGAGTAGATGGGGCCGGTAGATGATATGGGTAGTGAACGAGTAGATGAGGTCGGTAGATATGGGTCGACAAACGAGTAGACGAGACCGGCAGATGGACGAGTAGATGGGGCCGGTAGATATGAGTCGATGAACGAGTAGATGAGACCGGTAAATGGATGAATAGATGGGGCTGGTAGATGATATGGGTCGATAAATGAGTAGATGGAGCCGGTAGATGATATGGGTCGATAAATGAGTAGATGAACGAAGAAATGAGAACGGTAGATGAACGAGTAGACGAGACCGTTAGAAGAACGTAGATCCGGAACTCGCTTGGGTTGAAGTTTCGTCACGAGGAAACGATCTTTGGAAATTGATGCGCTTCTATGAAAATGGGATTTGCAATTTGCAATTATTTTGATTGTCTGAGAAAGAGGCTTTTGGAGTTGATTGTTGATGGTTCCATAGGCTTTTGAGAGATCATTTGGCCCGCGGAAATGGCTCGGGAGGAAGCGTTTCCAGCGTTCGAAACGACTTGACTGCTTGTTCCAAATGATTCTCCCTCGTTACGTCTTTTCCATAGGCAATGCCGCTTTCGCTTTGCCAGATAATTATTCCCTCCCCCTCCCCGCTCCTCCTCCTCTCACCTGTAATTAGAGGGATGATTGGCTGATCTATTTTGGCGTCGGGGGGGGGGGGCAGGGGATTCTGACAGGTGAATCAGCAGGTGCCTGAGAAAAAAAGGCGCAGGTGCATCGGCAGGTGCCTGAGCAAAAAGGCGGGGTTTGTGCACCTGTCGTGGGTCGGTGGATAAGAAAGGGGAAGGGGAGGGGTGGATGGGGAAGGCAAGGGGACGGGCCTGTAGTGGAGGGGAAAAGGAGGAGGGGTTAGGGAATGGGGAGGAGTATTGGCTAGAGTGATATATATTTTTTTTTTTATTTTTTTCTTTTCTTTTCTTTTCTTTCCTTTTTGTTATGGTTGTTGGAAAGTTGGTATTGTTATGTTATTGTTTTATGACGCGGTAGTGGTTCTCTGTCTCCGTGTCTGACCAAAGGGAAATGGAGAAAAAAGTAAGTGGCTTTCCTCTCTCTCTCTCTCTCTCTCTCTCTCTCTCTCTCTCTCTCTCTCTCTCTCTCTCTCTCTCTCTCTCTCTCTCTCTCTCTCTCTCTCTCTCTCTCGGTTGATCTTTATTAACCTAACGCAGTCACGCATACACTTGACAGACAGACAGACTGACTGTCAGACAGTCAGACAGACAGACACACAGACAGACACACAGACAGACACACAGACAGACAGACAGAGAAGTGAAAACTTCAGAATGTGAACTAATAAACATGTACATCACACGACCTAGTTTTGAGTTTTATGTTCATCTAAATCTGCCGTGGTTAGTTCATCTGTCTCTCTCCCCTCACTTCTTCCCCGCATTCCGAGCGAGGTACGAAAATTGTTTTCACGTAATTGCAAGATTAGAGAAATTTAGACGCTGGAAATTACAGGCTAACTGAAAGGAAAATAGCATTTGCTTTTTGTTCTTTCCCGCACTCACTCTTGCTCTCTCTCCCGCTCTGGTGATATTCTCTCTCTCCCTCTCTCTCTTACTATCTCGATGTCTCTATTTCTCTCTTTTCTCTGTCTCTGCCTCCCTTATCTCTGTCTCTCTGCCTCTATCTTCCTTTCTCTCTCTCTCTCTTTCTCTCATTCTCTCCCTCACTCCTTCACCCCCCCTCCCTCCCTCCTCCTCCCCCCTCTTTCCCTCATGCCCTATCCCTCCTTCCCTCCTATCCTCTCCCTCCTTCCCTCCCAGCCTCTCCCTCCTTCCCACTGTCTTTCCCTCCTTCCCTCCCACCCTCTTCCTCCATCCTTCACCCTCTCCCTCCTTCCTTCCTACCCTCCCTCCTTCTCTCTCCCTTCTTTCCTCATACCCTCTCCCTCCTTCCCTCCCACCCTCCCTCTATCCTTCACCCTCTTCCTCCTTCCCTCATACCCTCTCCCTCCTTCCTTCTTACCTTATCCCTCCTTCCCTCATACCCTCTCCCTCCTTCCCTCCTTCCTTCCTACCTTATCCCTCCTTCCCTCATACCCTCTCCCTCCTTCCCTCATACCCTCTCCCTCCTTCCCTCCTCCCCTCTTCCTCCTTCCCTCCTACCCTCTTCCTCCTTCCCTCCTACCCTCTTCCTCCCTCCCTTCCTCCTTCCCTCCTTAACATTCGAGATGTCATCAGCTACGTCAATGAAAGAGATACCGCAGTAATTATTATTATTCCCGCAATGTCACCGAAAAACAGGCGGGGTGAAGGTGGGTCGTTATCTCACATTGTCATGCGGTTAATGGGGCTTTCAATCACTTAATTGCGACAGTTTGTGAGTACCGGTACCTTGATTGTGGTTTAGTTGTTTTTGAGGGGGGTGGTTTGCTTTTGTTGATTGATTTTTTTTTCGGGGGGGGAGGAGTTTGTTTTGATGTATTTGTTTTTCTTTTTTTATGTGTGTATGTTCTGTTTCCTTACCCTTCATCTCTCTTTTTTTATGTGTGTATGTTCTGTTTCCTTACCCTCTCTCTTTCTCTTTTTCTCTGTCTTACTCTCTCACTCTCTCTCTCTCTCTCTCTCTCTCTCTCTCTCTCTCTCTCTCTCTCTCTCTCTCTCTCTCTCTCTCTCTCTCTCTCTCTCTTTCTCTCTCCCTCCTCCCTCCCTCCCTCCCTCCCTCCCTCCCTCCCTCTCTCCCTCTCCCTCTCTCCCTCTTCCTCCCTCTCTCTCCTCCTCCTCTCTCCCTCTCTCCCTCTCTCCTCCCCCTCTCTCTCTCCTCCTCTCCCCTCCCTCCTCTCGTCCTCCCTCCCTCCTCCCTCCTCCTCCCCTTTCCTCTCTTCTTCATCTCCTCCCACCCTCCCTCTCTCTCCTCCTCTCTCCCTCTCCCTCCCTTCCTCTCTCCTCCCCTCATTCCTCTCTCCCCCCTCTCCTCCTCCCCTTTCCTCTCTTCTTCACCTCCTGGTCCCCGACAGAGCCCCAGAGACCGTGCATGTGTCGCAACCCACTTTCTTTCGCTCTGTTATTAAGTTGTTAGTCATGGCAGAGACCGGGGGAATCTGGCGCAGAACTGTGGGCCTCTCCGTGAGTGAGGGGGAGGGGGGAGGGAAGGGGGAGAGGGAGGGAGAGGGAAGGAGAAGGAGGGGGAAGAGGGGAGGGAGGAAGGGGAGAGGGAAGGAGATGGAAGAGGGAGAGTGAGGGGGAGAGGAGATGGATGGAGGAAGGGAGAGGAAGGAGGAGAGGAAGTGAGGGAGGAGGGGGGAGGGAGAGGGAGAGTGAGGGAGGGGGAGGGAAGGAGAGGGAGGAGGAGAGTGGAAGAGGGAGAGTGAGGGAGGAAGGGAGTGGAAGAGGGAGAGGCATAGGGAGTGAGGGAATGAAGGGGTGATTGAATGAGTGAGGGAGGAGAGGGTGGGGAGAAGGGAGGGAGGGGGATAGGGAGTGATTGTGAATGAGTGAAGGAGGGAAGGAGGGCGTGAGTGGGGGAATAAAGTGAGTGAGTGAGGAGCTTTGTGAGCGAGAAAATTAGTCTTTAAGTAGGTATTTTAATGAGTAAGGAAGAGGAAACGTTAGTGGATTAATGAGTGAGTGAGGATATCAGGGAAGGAGGGCGTGAGTGGGGGAATAAAGTGAGTGAGTGAGGAGCTTTGTGAGCGAGAAAATGAGTCTTTAAGTAGGTATTTTAATGAGTAAGGAAGAGGAAACGTTAGTGGATTAATGAGTGAGTGAGGATATCAGTTAGTAAGAAAATGAGTGAATGATTGGGTGGAAATATTAATTTGTAAGAAAATGAAAGAATTAATGAGTAGGGATATTAGTTAATGAGACAGTGAGTGAGAGAATGTTTTGAGTATATATGAGTAATTGAATGAGGGAGTGAGGATGTTATAATGAGTAGATGAGTGAGGGAGTGGACAAAAAAAAACTTGATACGAGAGTTCGAAGAATATGAGTGAATTTAATGAGTGAAGAAGAGTATTTGTAAGGGAATGAGTGGATGAGTGATTGGATGAAGAAGTGAGTGACTGAGTGAGTGTAATTTCGAGATGAATTGTTCTTGTAGTTCTAATTATTATTAAATGTTATAAATGTGACGTTTTCTATGTTGATTTTCACAACTGTTGTTATTATTATGGTTATTTCTCTTGTCATTTTTTTCTTTCTTCTGCTTCCTCTTCTTCTCTTGTCATTCCTTTTCCTTCTTCTTCTTCTGCTTCCTTTTCTTTTTCTTAAGGCTTTGTTCCCGGATTTTGTCATGCCGTCAAGATCAGGTGATAGGACTGGTACTGACTGCATGCTATGTGGTATGAGTCAGCCTTTTTGTATTTCCTCTCTCTCTCTCTCTCTCTCTCTCTCTCTCTCTCTCTCTCTCTCTCTCTCTCTCTCTCTCTCTCCTCTCTCTCTCTCTCTCTCTCTCTCTCTTTCACTGTCTCTCTTTATCTATCTCTCTCTTTTTCACTTTCTCTCGCTCTCTGTATTCGTCTATCTATCTATCTACCTATTTACCTATCTCTGTTTGGCTTTATTCTCTTGTCTCTTTCTCATATTTTTTTTTCTTTTTATCTTTTTATCTGCCTTTCTCCTTTCCTTTCCTCTCTCTTTCTCCTTCTCTCCCTCTCCCTCTCTCCCTCTCTCCCTCCTCCTATACCTCACAATGTTATTGTATCTTAAATCATTTACCTTCACTTTATACCATTCTTTTCCATTATTATTGTTTTTTTTCTTGTATTGTTCCCTTTTTTATTAATTTCTCGACCCATTGTTCTTAATCGAAGTGTGTCTTTTGTCATTCTTCGTCTCCGCTTTTTCCTTTTAGATTTTGCGGACTGATATCGGAGGCGAAAAAAGGGAGGAAGGCAGGGAGAGGGAGTGGAGGTGGAGTGGGGAGGAGTGGGGGGGAGGGAGGGAGGGAGGTAGGGAGTAGGTGAGGAGAATGGGAAGGAAGGAGGTGAAGTTGGGGGAGGGAGGGAGGGAGGAGGAGGTGGAGGAGGGAGAGGGAGTGGAGGAGGAAGGAGGTGGAGTGGGGGAGTGGAGGAGGGAGAAGGAGAAGGTGTGAGGGAGGGAGAAAAGGAGGTGGAAAGGGAGGAAGGAGGGAGTGGAGGGAAAAGAGGAAAGGAAGGAAGGAAGAAGAGAGAAAGGAGGAAGGGAGAAGGAACGAACAGACAACGAAGGGGAAGGATAGAGGGAGGGAGAGAGAGAGAGAGAGAGAGAGAGAGAGAGAGAGAGAGAGAGAGAGAG
>NC_091574.1:20425057-20427557 GCF_042767895.1 Penaeus vannamei
CTCTCCCTCCTCCCTCCCCTCCCTCCCTCCTCTCCCTCCCTCCCTCCCTCCCACTCCCTCCCTCCCTCTCTCTCTCTCTCTCTCTCTCTCTCTCTCTCTCTCTCTCTCTCTCTCTCTCTCTCTCTCTCTCTCTCTTTCTCTCTCCTCTCCTCTCTCCTCTCTTCTTCCTCGCTCTCTCTCTCTCTTCCTCCCTCCTCTCTCTCCTTCTTTCCCTCCCTCCCTCTCTCCTCTCTCTTCCTCCCTCCCTGCTCTCCTCTCTTCCTATCCCTCCCTCTCTCCTCTCTCTCTCCCCTCTGCTCTCTCCTCTCTTCCCTTTCCTCCCTCTCTCCCTTCATCTCTCTCTCCCTCCTTCTTTCCTTCTTTCCCTCCCTCCTCCCTCCCTCCTCCCCTCTCTCTCTCCTCCTCTCTCTCTCTCTCTCTCCTCCTCCCTCCCTCTCTCCTCTCTCCCTCCCACTCCCTCCCTCCACTCCCTCCCTCCCTCTCCCTCCCCCCCTCCTCTCTCTCTCCCTCCCTCCCTCCCTCCCTCCCTCCCTCCTTCTCTTTTTTGATCATTTAAATATAGATAGAGATATTAATAGACAGACAAGTAGATAGGGGTGATAGGGTTTAATAGATTCGATATAAGCAAGAATGTCTTTATTACATTCTTTCGTAATAGGAATGGTGGTGATGATTGTGAATATTGTTGACATTATGACTACTAATGATATCATAAGATTATGTTAGAATATTGTTTAAGTGATGTTAAGTAACAGTGTTAAAATGATACTTAGTAATGATTTTAAGGTGATGTTGAGTAATGATGTTGAAAGAATGGAGGTTATAACGATACTTATAGGAAGAACATTGCTGTTGATGACGAAAAGTAATTGAGAAAAAAATATGAAAGACCCTAAACCAGTTACCTTTTTCTCCCCAACTCCCTCCCCTCCCCCCCCTCTTCCCCTAACTCCTAACTCCCCACTCTCTTCCTCCCCCCCTCTCCTTTCCCCCCTTTCCCTAACCCCCTTTCTCTTCCTCCCTCTTTCCCAAACCCCCTCTCCATCCCTCTCCCTTTCCTAACTCTTCTCTTCCCCTCTCTCTGCCTCCCATTTTCCCCCTAACCCCTCCCTCCTCTCTTTCTCCCTTAACCCCTCTCTCTTTCTCCCCTCCCTCCCCTTCCTCCCCAAACCTCTCCACCTCTTCCCCAAACCCCCTCTCTCTTCCTTCCCCTCCCCTTCCTCCCCTTCCCTTTCCCTTACCCCTTCTTCCCCTAACCCCCTCCCTCCTCCACCCCCTTCCCCCCCTAACCTCCTCCCTCCTCCACCCCCTTTCCCATAACCCCCTCCCTTCCTCCAACCCCCTTCCCCCAACCTCCTCCCCTAACCCCTTTCTCTTCCTCCCGCAGCTGAACTGGGCGAGAAGCTGGACCTGTACCTGAAGTACCGCCTCCCCCCCCTGGTGCGGCTGGTGCGGCTGGGGGAGCGCCACGGGCTGATCCGGGCGCGGCTGGCGGGCGCGCGGGCGGCCTCCGGAGACGTCCTCATCTTCCTCGACTCTCACTGCGAGGCCAACGAGAAGTGGTGCGTGGGCGGGGCTTAGGGGCGTGGAGGGGGCGGTTTAGATTTGGATTTCCCACTGTTGTTATTGTTATTGTTATTATTAATATTCATATTATTACTATTATTGTTATTATAATTGTTATTGTTATTATTTTATCCTTATCAACATTATTACTGTTATTATTATTATATATTTTTTTCTTTTTTTAAGCGTTGATTGTGAGGATGAAGGGGGTTATTGTTATTGTTGTTGCTATTTATTTTTGTGGTCATTATTATTGTGTGTGTGTGTGTGTGTGTGTGTGTGTGTGTGTGTGTGTGTGTGTGTGTGTGTGTGTGTGTGTGTGTTTGTGTGTGTGTGTGTGTGTGTGTGTGTGTGTGTGTGTGTATGCGTGTGTGTGTGTGTGTGTGTGTGTGTGTGTGTGTGTGTGTGTGTGTGTGTGTGTGTGTGTGTGTGTGTGTGTGTTGGTATTTGTGTAGGTACATAGCGAATTACAAAAAAAATATTGCATATTTTCTTAAGGGAAGAGTAAAAACTCATTTTCTTTTCTTTTCACACATAATCCATTGTACTTTATTAGCCAAATCAGTATACTAAGAAAGAAGATTTATTGGTGCATATACATTTGTAAAGTCAAGTCTCTTTTTATAAATCAAATTTACTTTTACTGACTTTACTTATTTTCCCAGTCTCTGTTTATAATACTGTTGCTTAGGGGAAAAAATGATCCAGTTTATTGTTTCATTGCTGAATTAAACGTGACAAAAAATGTGATGTTAAAAATGGTGTTACATCAGATTTAATAAGAATGTATGTTTGAATTTTTGCTATTGTATGTATGAGTGCATTGTGTATAGAGTTGTATTTGTATTTTATGATTTTTTCCTTTTGTTTATTCATTTTCTATGGATGGAATAAGTGTGTTTGTTCTAGCATCCTAATTATTCTTTCAAGCTTT
>NC_091574.1:20442557-20457557 GCF_042767895.1 Penaeus vannamei
AGGGAGGGAGATAAGTGAGAGAGAGTTTATTTCAGATGCAATCTCGTTCTTACCTTTCACTCAACGTACACAAGTTACTGCCAACAGTATCCACCCGTCAACCTGGGAACCACAATAAATTGGTTGTTTTGTTAAAGCTTTATTATCCTGTTTCTTATAGCTTCGTAACAATGCAACAAAACCAGATATATGCTTAGATAACCTGCAAAGGAACGAGAAGAGCGCATATGATATGGGACTCTACAACTGCCACACCTTTGTAGCGTCCAGCCAGGTAAAGAGTTTATGAAAGTTTACCCAGTAGGCTTATCACTTTTATACATAAGGGTGCTTTTTGTAGTTTCTTGATATATAGTAAGATATTTATATGTTTGATTTATTAATTTTGTTGTGTTTCCTAGTGTTTATTCAAAAGTAGAAAGGTTTAAGAGCTTGTATACATTTTAGTAGATGTGAATATTGAATGCTTGAATAACATGTATATATGCTTGAGATATATATTACAAAGGACATCTGAAATATGCTGAAGTGAAGAGAGACAACTACTAATACAAGCATATAAAGGAAGGGTGATTGATATGGAAGAAGGAGAGAGAGAGAGAGAGAGAGAGAGAGAGAGAGAGAGAGAGAGAGAGAGAGAGAGAGAGAGAGAGAGAGAGAGAGAGAGAGAGAGAGAGAGAGAGAGAGAGAGTGAGAGAGAGAGAGAGAGAGAGAGAGAGAGAGATATATTACTACACAAATTTTTCTTATCTGCATTCTTAAGAAAATTTATTTAATTACAGTAGTATGTATAACTGTTTAAAGACACTTATCTAGAAAACAGACCATTTACTTTATCATTGTAAAAGAACTCAAACTTGTGTTGTTCTGTTTAAGAGTATATTGTGTGTGCAAATATAATGATGTACTAAGAAATATTTGATAATAAGATCAGATAACACAGTATAAGGAAAAACAAGGATGGGAAAGAGGAATCTTTATTCTGATTTTTATTTCAGGCTTTAAGTATTTTTTTTAGAATATTTGACATAAGAATTCAGTAAACCAAGACTTTGGAGAGTAAGATCTTTGTCATGACCTTTTTTATTTTCTTTATTAGAGATGTTCTGACTTGATATTTTTGTCACAACAAGGTGTAGAAAAAATCAACACAAAATTGGACAAAACTCCTCTAACCTTTCTTTCATGTTCCACAGTTTGTTAGCATGTCCAAAAATGGAGAGCTTCGTAGAGAGGATGTATGTGCGGAGGTACCCGTATTCTCAGCGCAGGCTGTGGAGAAGGTCAGAATGGTGCGTTGTCATGGCCAACGTGGGAATCAGGAGTGGTTGTTAGCAAAGGTGGGCCTCCATGATGTGTTCTTTTTCTCTCTCTGTGTCTCTCTCTTGATTTTGTGTATCAAGTTTTCTTTATCTCTTTTCTTTCTATCATTTGTAAAATTTCAGTTGGGACATTTGATCTATATTACATTACATTTACCCAAAGAGAAAACAACCATATGTATTCCCGATGTACTTGAACTTTGTTACAATTTATTTCTCTCCTGCAGACTGGGCACATCATACACAAAGCCACAAATAAATGCTTGGATAGAGGAGACAAACAGGCCATGGACGATGTGTTTGTGACAACCTGCGCAAACACAAGGACACAGCAGTGGTGGTTCGATCATTACCTTCCTGTCAGTTCATATTAGCCTTGAGATGTGACAAGACTAGCAAGAATTTATTATTATTATTATTATTATTATTTTAATACTTTATTTATGATGGTGTCTTTTACATTTTTTGGGAAGTCATGATTCGGGGAAGTGGTATGATTTTCAGCAGTGGAGAGGCAGAACTCTAAATTATATTTCGTAAAGGCTCAAACTTCTACATTAGTGAAAATGATACCATACCTTACAAATCAAAATTAAATGGGTATGATAGATTTTATAATCTCTTTTGTTGTATAGATAGTAATGATGATTATGAAACACCTATAAACCAGTCAAGAATGTATGCGTCACGAATGCAAGTAATATCTGTGATTTCTGAATTCTTTTCCACATGTTAGATGAAGATCCTCATAGAATGTAATCATAAGGTGGATTTTGTCTTAAGCTGGCCAGTTTTATATGGATAAGATGAGGACTTGGAGGTTGAGACAGAAATAGTCATAAGATACTGATATTCAGTCCGTAGTGAGCTTTTATACATATTTATATATATATGAAAGTGGGCAGTGATGTCTTTAAATTAGTAGACATATAGTTTTTTAGGGTTTGACCTCTAATGAGTAAGATAGTGACATAAGATGATACACTATCACTGAACTTTGTTATTCTCTCCTTTCAAAGAACATCGTGTGATTAGTATTTTATTGTTATTCTTTCTTTTACACATTTAAAACACCTTGGCCACTAATAAGATTCAGGTCATACCAGTCAGATATATAAAGGATAGAATGGAAATGATGTATAAGTAACAATGAAAACTATGAGCCAGTCTTGAACTGGGTACCACGTGTGCTTGCAGTACTGTGCGCTTTATTTTGAAGGATAGTAATAATAACATTGTGTTGTTTGCAATAGGCAAGTATGAATTTGTTGAAGAATAAGGGTCATCATATGGCTGACAAAAAAAGGAGCAAAATGAATCAACAGAAAAATTACAGACTCATTGTGAATTAGAGGAAAAATATTCAATTTAATTATTTGCCATTGTGAAGGATACAAAGAGAAGCCAGTCAGGTTATTATTATTATTTTATTAACATTTTATTAACATTTTTGTTTTATGTTTTTTCATTATCCAGCTCTCAGCTGGTAGAGTCTGTTGATTTCTGCTGTTGTTTTCATATAGATTTATTTGAAGAAAATGAAGGTGCATTTACCTCTTTTTTCAATATGTTGACCTTACATAGAGGACAGCACATTTAAGCTTAGATGATAAACATGTTGAAGTGAAGACTGTGTAGTTCACAATGTGATAAGAATATTACTAACATTTTAATTTTTTATTTACTAATTTGCTTCTTTTATATGTATTGTGCTATGCACATTTTTTGTTTTTTGATAATTTGTTTGCAAATAACTGGTCTTTCTAAGGAGAGCAATGGTTACCAGAAATATTTAACATATATTTAGGAAATATTTGAAGTCTTTCTTATTAAGAATATATCTTTTACCTCTTATGATTTTCCATTCTTTTGATGACTTGTAAGGGTAATCAGTTGATTTTTTTATGGGAAGAGTGATTTTGTTTTGATTCTCTTCACAATAGTCAAGTAAAATGATGAAGTAGAATATGAAGACATACTTCAGATAACCTCAGTTTTTAGTTACCCAATAATTTCTCAATTTTCCCCCAATATCTTGCAAAGTTGGAATGTAACAGCCATGTTCATTGATTTTTTTGTATTTCAAGTTTACCATGAGTCAGTATTGAGGTGCCTTTTTGAGTGATGATAATGACAATGATGTGGATTTTTGCACCGACACCATTCCATCCATGTATTATTGTTTTGTGTTCAGTTTTACACACAATGTTATAATCATTATTACATTTGCATAGATTGTAACATGAAGTACATTCCACTCTATGTGATCCTGTGTATCTTAGTGCATATGTGCAGTATATGTATGATGTAATGAGGAATGTATCTTCTGACTTTGTACAAAAGCCAAATCCATTACATAGTCTGTTTCACTGACTGTTAAAATAAATTTGGGTTTTGGGTCAGCAACTCAGTAAGGATTGTTGCAATATTATGATGAAATACTGGTCAAGTTTGATTTTGGTTGCAATACACACATTTTTGGGTGAATTATAGCCCTCTGTTGACTTGAGTTTTGCACTTCAGTCCTTGGAATGGACTGTAAGTGGCATATGTACTATCGTGTTGCTGCCTAAGGAAAACAAAAACAAAATGAAAGTATGTTAAGGTTGCACTGGTGAATTGGAGGGCTGTTATTGTTTATATTAATGTTGTTACAAGAGGTTTATAACAAGATTTTCAGCCTTTTTATCAAAATAATGAATTCCATATTTGTGTTTTCTCATCTTTTCATTGTCTTTCTCTTTTACATTTTGTTTTTTCTCCTCTATCATAGTCCATAGCTCTTTCCATTTTGTCTTTGTAGAGTATCTTCTTTAATTGATTTGGACATAAAACTGATTCAGATGAAGACACTTCCATTTGCTTTCGGTAAAAGAAACTTTCAAAATGAAGTACATGTATGGAAATGAGAAGAGTTCTGTTCCTTGGAAGGTGTGAAATGATATGAATCACACACAGAAGTAATATTAGACTGCAGCAAATACCTGTGCAGAGTGTATCATATTGATACGCATTTATGAATTTTGCACTAGGAGTTTAGCATAAATGATAGCTTTCACTGTGAGTACGTGACTCGTTGGAAATAGATGTAGCTACTGTTACGGTGCTGAAATTTCTGAGCTAGAGTATCTCGATCTGCTCTGTGATTACAGTTTTTGTCTTTCATTACTTCATAACCCATTTCTCCTCCTTTTCACTTTTTTGGTTATTAATGTCTTCATTCTTCCACTTCTACCTCCTTTTCCTTGTCCTCGCCTCCTCAGAGGTACTGCTCATTCCAGTGTGCACAGATAATGTTAAAGCCAGCTAAGTTATTTATCTTTAACTTCTGAGTATTTCCAAAGTATGAGATGTTATGCTTTATCTTGAGAACAAAAATATGAGAATGTTAAATTGGATTATATTTTTATATATTTAATAGTGATTTCTACTGAAAACTACTGCACAGCCTGATTTGGCTATATAGTAGTTTTCAGTGCAATGTCAATATTTAACAACTATAGACAAATAATTCATTTTTCTTACAAAGTATTCATTTTATTTTTAAATAAAGTCAATTTTTAAACATGATTTTGCTTTGAAATGATTAATTTTCTCTTTTTTTTTTATTAACAGTGGAGAATTAACATGTCTCCATATTTGTTCCAAAAAATGAAAAGCAAAATATAAACAAAATGAAGAAAGAAGTACATGGAATTTTTACACATAAAGCTCTTTTCTTATTGGCTGAGAACAACAGAGTTTAGAAATATGGTCATGTTTATGGTGTGCAATAAAAGACAATAGATGAAACTTGTAGAAAACAATATTCTTCCATTCTTTATGACAAGATACACATGAGAACTTTGGCATATACTCCAAATGTTGATGGCAAGTGCTATCTTTTGCATTTTTTGGATTAAACTACTAATTGATAAATATACTTTCTATTCTGATTTTATATATCAAATGTTTTATGACAGTTGTTACACACGATCAGATATATATATATTTTTTCTCTCTCTTTCTCAGTCTGTCTTTTTAATATAATTCCTGTGACTTATGTTGTTAGTTTGTCAACATGCAGGATTTTGTAGAAGTAATTAATTTGTTGAATTTATCCCGAGGAAATTTGGATTATCAAAAAACCTCCACTGATCCCTTTGTCAGCTTATCCACCTCAGCATAACCAGTAATTTTTAAAGAGTGACCAAATATATCATTTTTTTACTATTGACCTGAGTAGTGGATTTTCTAAAAGTCAAGCTGAGGGCAAAAAAAGGCAAAATGATGTAGAGACCACATTGCATTAAAACCAATTCAGGGATAAAATATTGGTTATCCAAAAGGATGAAGCAGCTCCAACTGAGACGAGGCAGCTGTTAGGCCGAGTAATGATGTCCAGATTCAGATCACTGTCTCGAACCACTGGTGAATGCTGGATAAGTGAAGGTCAGCATTGATTTGTCTTATTCTGTAGAAATGCTGTATATCACTTTGGTTTTCTTCTAGACTGTCAAATTAGGTCGCTTGAAAATATTTAGTAGTATGTGATGAAATCAGAAGTTAGATGTGAAGAATATCCAGACTTTGAATATATTTGTCAGTTATATTGATTCAAGTTATTATGAAATGAGGGGTAAGAACCTGTTTTTAAATATGCAAATGAAGAAACTTGTGATTTTTATGTATCTTTATTTCATATTCTTGTAAAAGGATATATTTCTGTCCTTTATTTGTTTCTCCTGCAATGTTGAACTTAAAAGTTGATAACATATGGTAAATAGAAATGATAATGTGGGTAATTCCAATACTTGCTGTCATGTATTCCTTGATTTACGAGCATTATTTGTTCCATTAGATGATAAAGAAAAATGCTTTAGGAGTTACGCATGCACTCAGGACCTCAAGAGCTTTGTGTGATGGTTATACGTTCTTTTATCTTTTTTATATTTATTTTGTAAATGTATTATTTTTCTTACATTTATTTATTTTGGTCTGGCTGTCAGCTTGTGAATGGTTCTGTTTTATTTTGATGCAGGCACTGATTTTCTAAACTTTGTGATAGGTGATTTTTTTTATTGTCCAGTATTTATGCACCATGTGTGTACATAGTGACGGAATGAGGGTGTGAGTAAAGGTTATTTTTCATAAAAATGTTTGTATTATTTACCTTTTCTTGTTGATGGGAATATATATCCCATTTGTGTGGAATAGTTGTTGCCTAGGAAATACAGAAATGAGGTCCAGAGGAGATAAAAAAAAAAGAAAAAAAAATACAGTACAAAAAGGTATTAACAGAAATGCATGCATTTCTCTGGACTCAGATACACCTACTGCAGCTCTCCCCCTCCCCCCCATCCCTCACTCTCCTTCTATATAACTGGCAGTCTAGGACTTAGAACAGGACTTCTAGCAAAATGGTGTTTCTGCACACAAACAACTAAATTCAATTGGACAATTTGTAAAAAAAAAAAAAAAAAAAAAGGCTTATTCTGCTTTCAGAAAGACAATTTTTCATATGGTAAATGGCGGAATACATCATAGTTGTAACAAATAGTTTGGATATATCTTTTTAAATTAAAGATATAATTCTTAACAGTTCTTGTAGGCTGTGATTTCAGTTGCTTGTTTCAGATTTGGACTCAAATTCATCATATTCACATCATTGATATACCCAGTTGACTATCATAAACACCTATATATGTACCACACATTTTCACTCCTTACCTTTCCCCTAATCCAATATCCCAGGCCTCTAATACCATATCAAATACCACATCTTATTTTTTTATTAATTTCCGCCAGCTTCAGAGCTGTCTGTTTCATCTCCTCTCTTGTCCTCTTGAGCCCCTGTTTCCTTCATCCTTCCCAACCTCCTTGCTTACTTTTCTTTACTCTTTGCACCTTCCCATTTCAGATTCAGTCCCATTTCCTCTGTGAAACCACTTAGCACTCCTTACACACTGTCTCTTAGCAATTCCCACAGCCTAAAAAGAATAAAAGTAAATCTTTAGCATTCACCAAAATTCTTATAGCCGACCCTGTGCATTAAGATGACTGGAATCTTCTAATGACAGTTTTCATCACCAAACCAGGGTTGATTGCCATAGCTATGCCAAACCTTGAGTGCAAAATTAAATGAAACTAACTCTAAATTTGATCTCCCACTATCATTCAGTATCTTCAAAACTTCCAATGTTCACTTTGTCTCCCTTTTAGGAATATTAAGACAACAGGTAATTGCAACCCCCGTGACATTAGCTGTCCTCTTCTTTCTTCCTCTGATCCCCCACTGAACACCACCCAAGCCCTGTCAATCATTCCCCACAGGTGCCAAGTTCATGATCATTCAAAGACATAATACTCACTCACTTCACAGTCGGCACTACAGCTCACATGAACATGCCCCAGGGATGGTGATGTCACCCACCTGCACTCATATACAACACACACTGGACATGTTTTTACAAGAAATATTCTCTCACCAATACAGTAATTGTCCCACGACTCAGTGGCAATGAAGTGTTATTACTAAAAGCAGACTCAAGATATGTTAGACATGTATAGACACTGACAAAGACAAGGATATAAAAGCCGGATTCTTTGGAGAAACAACCTTTTCTCCACAAACTGGAAAAGCTTCAAAAGAGCTATGGTTATTCATCACAGAGACACCTTCAAAACTCCCGGATTCAATGGGAATATGCAAAGGTTTTTAAATGGGCAGTGGAACAACTGCATGCAGATGAACAGAACAGAAGCAGCTGCTATGCATTCAGTCATTTACATTTCTGGATCTTTCCCCCAAATAGCTGGCTTTGAGCAGTCTTAATACCTACCTTCAAGAGGGAGGCTGGACTGACTCAGACTATTGTCCTAGGATCATCCATGGGGATACAAGCTAGGTACCTGTAAAGCCTGAGCTGGCGGCCCCAGATTGTGAGAGTAACAGGTCGTATGATTTTCTCTGGTTGAACACAACAGGTTCTGCCAACTGTACCCATGATCTGGGGAAAGGACCTATTATAAAAGACATCAAGTCAAGACTCCAAGGCAAAGGATAGCACCCAGCTTTCTTGAGTTCATGCAGCTTGGTCCTTCTGCCCAAGGAATATCATTGCTAAGTACTCTTGTTGACTGATTCCATGGCACCTGCTACCTTCTAAGACTGGCAGCCCAATATCAAGGTATGTAAAACTCTGTGACTTCAAAATCCTTGTCACAAGCATATATCGACTGAACAGGTTCCCATAACGCCCCCAAAATCTTGTTCTTGATCCAAGAAAGACTTCTAGACCCAAGGACTTCTTTTCATTGCTAAATATATCAAGAGTCGTCACCAGAGATTCCAGAAATTCCGATTGGTTAGCAACATCGACAGCAAAGTCAAGATAGGTGACGGTATTGTCCAGTGGTGCTCCACAGTGACTATTATTAACAGTAGCTTTATCCATTCTCCAGCCTATGCAATTGTTGAAAAGTGTTGGCACAAGGAAACAGCCTTGCCTGACTCCTGAATTAATCGGGAAATAGCTAAGCGCGCCTACACCACACTTTACAGCACTTTCAATTCTAAGATATTAGTCCAAGTATCCTTGTCAAAATACCCATAAGTCTCAGAACCTTTCATAGCGATTCTTGATGCACCGAGTCAAACACCTTGAGGTCGATGTAGGCTGCCTGCAGTCTACAACCAAACATGATATGGTCTATTGCCAGGAGTGAATCTAGAATGCTCTCTGGTGCCATAGTAGGTTGTCTCGGATATCTTTCAGAAGAATGTGAGCGAGAACCTTGTCTAGTATGTTGAGCAATACGACGGCACGGTAGTTACTGTAGTCCCACTGGTCCCCATTCCTTTTCCAGAGATGACTACACCCCTCGGAGGTACGGGCTAGTGGTACTGGACTGCCATATGGCAGTCAGGGGAGCTTGCAAGCCAAATGCCATAGGTTCACCACCGGCCTATTGAGGCTCAACAGGGATACCCTAAATGGCCGCTGCTGTCCCACCCATCTTCGAGATTGCCTCCCTCACCTCAGTCAGGGTAGAAGGTTCTTCGCTGACGGGTGGATCTGGCATGGGGGTTGCAACATGGCTTGCGTTCAGACTAACTGGTGGAGGGTCAACCTGATACAGGTGCGCAAAATGCTCAGCTCAACATGATCTGTGATCACCCGTTCATCCATTGAGCGAACTGTGAGGAGGGCTTCATCAGCAAGATTCATGATGTACTATTCCTCGTGTCTTTTCCGCAGTGTTCGTGCCCTGTGCATCAACGGTCGCAATCATGGTTATCTTTCAGTAGACGATACTTATTTGTGGCCTCCAGTCTCCAGCGACCTTTGACCCCGTGCGCCGAGTGTTTCGCGCTTGAAATAATCCCATAAAGCTACAGATTCCACTAGGTTGTCGAGGGCTGGGAATCCGGGCACACTCCCCCCTCAACCTGTCCAGCTGAAATGGTGCAGGGGTGGACCCCGGAAAAGGGGGATTTTTTTGTGGACCCGAAGTGACCATGTCGATGTGGTACCAGATCTCGACACACCGGTAAACCCTGCAGTACGGGAGGTCCCCCCAGCGAATGGTAGCTTGGATGCAATAGGTCTTCTTGGCCACTTTACCCGTATCACTGTACCATGTCCAGCGGGTTGGAGAGCCAGAAATTCTCAATCTCTGGAACCTGCTGCAATCAACTCCTGAGCCATGGGGACCGACAGCCCTCTCGTAGCCCTCTCGATCACAACCGGATTTCGCATTGGTCTCCCAGGACAATGCGAATGTCTCGCCGGGGACAACTGTCTGACCCAGACATGACTTTGGCGAAAAACACCTTTATAAACATCAATAAGAGTGAACACAGCAAAAGGAGACATGAAGCCAAACGCAAGCTTCAGTCTCGATGCCATTATGCGCTCATCGACTGGAGTAAATCGAGACTCTGGAGATGGCTGTTGGCCACCTCCTCGACTTGTAATACATGCACCCACCCACACCGGCCATGCCGGTGCCAAGGTCTATATATAGACCTTAGCCGGTGCCAGGTCTTCTCACCTCCGGAGGGCGGCCACATCGATTCTCACCCGCTTCAACTCCTTCGATAGCAGGAGTAACTGATCATCCTGTCACAAGAAGTGGATATGGGACTTTGTTGAAATACAATGAGAACAGACGAGATCACACTGAAGAATATTTTGCTTATGTCCCAATCGATTTTAGGAAAGTAAAGGAGTAGTCAAGTAAAACATAAAATATTTATTTTTTTCACAGAAATATGTACATTGCACTTCCAAAACCACAATAATCATAGCACAAACTTCTATACAGTCAGAGAATAGTAAGAAATATATCGAAAGAGGCATAGCTCGGTGGTATATGTGGGATCACTTTTGAAAAGACATATTAATTACACGTCCAAGTATCGCCAAGGGTGCATAAATCGGTAGTCCGCAGACCCGGGGCTACCAGAAAAACGTGCGGCCTACGGATGTTAAAGAGGTGTGGTAGCCCGCTGAGCTACCACAGAAAATAGCGTTGCCGCACTCGCACCACCACCAAAATTGCTTCTTTAGCGCTCCATGTCTCTTTTTTATTTATATTTTCTGGAGTTTGAAAAATGAATAATAAAACAATTAAAAACTCTTCAATTAAATGTTCTCTTTTGTTCTTCTCGTTTACATGTTGGGCTACTAGATCCAATGATGGGCGAACAAATGTGAATGCCATGGCAATTTCTTTGTGCACGCCTGATTGCCATAGTAAAAGAATCAAAGATTAAGAAAAAATGTTACGTGCACGTGCATATGTGTGTGTATATATATATATATATATATATATATATATATATATATATATATATATATATATACATATGTATATATAAATACATATATTTATGCATGTGTGTATAATTTTCCTTAACTTTCTTAAAATTACTTTAAGATAATTTTACCAAAGTCTGTTTCAACTTCGAAAGAGATCAGTCTTCTTAAAAAAAAAAAAAAAAAAAAAAAAAAAAAAAAAAAAATCACGATTCGCGGGAATGGCGATGATCAATATCTGGAATGTTGAAAAATAACAAAATTATCTACAAGTAGTCAGTTGTCGTAGTACAACTACTTTTATTGCATCGTCTATTCGTAAAACATACGGAATGTGTCGAGAGTCGGATATGTGTGTTGTGTCACTGCACTGCCCTTACTGCAGGGAGGTATGATTATTATTATTTACATTTTATCTACCTCGTTTACATACCTCTAGAGTACCCATTTTTTTTCATGCTAAATCAGCTAACACGTGATACTCATGTCATGTTTATATGTCTTAAATTAAAACAGAAAAAAAGTTTGTATATATCTAGAAAAAAGGAAAAAACAACACATGTCTAGATTTAATAAATATTTTTATGTCTAGAAAAATACAGTATATACATTATCTATAACTTTACCGTTTGATCCTTCCATCTCAAAAGTAGACTCAATTAACGATTCCTTTCCGAAGACTAGATGGCGCATAAAACGCCTGCCTGACTCCGAAGCTTTCAGAAGTGGTTCCGCCCAAGTGAAAGCAAGACGAAGGGAAAGACAAGGAATGCATGAAGAAGCCTCAGGCCTTTTCGCTATATGGTTTCTTTATGGCACAATGATAAACATAGAGATAAATAAAAGTGAATAGTCAATTATTTCAAGTTTTATGAGCGGAGCTTCAGCGCTGTCAGGCGTACGAACACCTATCAAAAAGTATACAAGTTCGAATGTATTTCCCTGGCTGCGACTCCATTCTTCAACGGCCTGAGTAATAATATATCTTTCTTATATCTTTCTGTATGATTTTATACCATTTTCACATATGTTTCATTAAAGAATATAATTTGAATAATCCTCAAGATCACAATGGAACAACACAAAATAAACTACAGGAAGTATTTTGCATTTTACCTATCCGGCGATGGGTCGCGCATGCGTGTTGACGATTTTAATAGAGACGATGGCACGCGTGTAAGGGCGGAGCTTACACCTGAAGTAATTGAAAATTCAACAATTTATTTCAGGTAATTGCATATAACTGAAGATATGGCACATTATGTTTTATAGCTATCAGGGCATCTCTGTGATTAGGCGCAGACCTTGGATTAGCGGTTCCTTTACGTTGCGGTGTTTGTCTTCATGCCACTGCCTGTAGGTGTGTTATTTACAATTTGTTTCTACCCCTTCGTCCTTGTACATTTTTTATGATAAAGGCAATCTGTTCTCAACAGAAATTGTAAGAAGAAAAAAGAACGTAGTCAGGTTGAGACTGAAGACACCTGCTGCACTGCTGGTTAAGCCATGGTCTTTTAACAGTTTAAACATGCAACATAAAGTGGACTATAGTTTATAATGTATTTAAAAAGTATTATTAAGGATTTTAAAAAATCTTGATGTTTGGAAACCTGCACGGGCTCCCTGTAAGATTTGGAATTTTATTATCTAACGTTGAACAATTTAGTCAGGTTGTCGATAAAACTGGAAAACAATTCACTCATACCCAAAATGCTATTACTTTCTCTCCGAAGATTCTTGGAAATTTTGGTTAATTTTCCACCACGGATCCTCCTTGCCTTTTTTTTTTTTTTTTTTTTTTTTAATAAAATTCAGACCAAGCCAGTTTCATTTTCATTTAATTCTATAATTCATTTATTCTTCAAGTATACCCAATTTGCAACATGTTAAAGTAGTAAGGACAAATATGCAGACGCGACAAGAAGGGTGCAGGAGAAAAGCCACCTGCATGGCAGACAGAAGCACTCCCTAGAGAAGCATGTTAGTAATGGTACCCTGATTATACTATATGTTCCTAGTTCTATATCTTCTATTATTCTATATATTTCTTTACCTAGATTTATATATCAAGTTTTACTGAGCAACAGTAAGTAACCTTTGCCCTTTTCCTGGGATTACTAATGCACAGTACTTGCTATTCATAAGAAATTCCTAGTAAAAAAATAAATGAATACACTGTTCATAGTATTTGCTCAACAATAAAAAATAGCTATTGTAATCACTATTTACCAGCATTTGCTAAAGAAAATCACAGGATTCAATAAATAGTTTGTCACCCGGCCAATCTCGCTAACTAGCAAAGCCTGCTAGTCGATGTTCCTCATCCGCGCGCCGCCGGGGTAGCGTGGAGCAGGTCGTTGCAATAACAATATTTTTGATAAAAGGGATCCAATATGCAATGACTCTGGTTGCCGTACATGTTGATTCTGGAAATTTCTGCTGTCAGTTCGAATGTTTTATTGTGGTGTGTGACTGTCGCTTCCAGTTGTCCTTCACCTGTGCAATTTTTAAACTTCATTATCATTACGGTCACTACTCAACCTATGTTATTTTACAGATCTTTTGTTTCAAGTGTGTTGATTATATGACTTATTACTATCATCATCATTACTGTAATTATCACTATTATTATCATCGTTAATTACTTTATTTATAACTGAGTTTTAAGTCTTTCACCATCACAGTCTTCTAGTCTTCTCTTGACTCAACTGTTTATCATTCTGTCGCTCTGACTCATCACTCATCCACTAACACATCCTTTCTGACTCACCACTGACTCATTTTCTGGACAATCAGTGACCGATTAGACTTGTAACTCATTCTTACTTAAGCCTATTTAACTTCTCATACACTCACATCTGACTCACCTCCATCCCTCCCGCGACTCATCCCGATTTCTCAGAGACTCCCGACCCACTGACGCATTAGCGACTCACCTGACTCGGATACTCATTGATGACTCACCTGACCAGCAAACTCTTCCGACTCATTCTTATCACTAGACCCTCTGACTCACACCGATTCACCAGTGACTCATCTATCCAACAAGACCATTCTGACTCACCAAAGCCCACATAAACCACACACTCATTCATCATTAACTCACCTATCCCGTTGACTCACACCGACTCATTAGTGACTCACCTGGCAGAGTCACGAACGCAACCGTGATGACAGAGGACGATTTTATGGCCTTTGTCTCCGCCCCCTGTCTGAGTGACCCAACTTGGCCTCGGATGACCTACGGGGCCAAAAGCAGTGAGGGGTTTGCAGATCTGGGTGACTTAGTTGACGGTCATTTGTTTCTTTTTTTTTCCTTTCATGCTCGCTTTTTCTCGATAGTCTCACCCTTTCTATGTCTTTTTTTCTCCCGTTCTCGTTCTCTCTCCGTGTCTCTGTCTCTGCATCTCTGTCTGTCTGTCTCTCTCTCTCTCTCTCTCTCTCTCTCTCTCTCTCTCTCTCTCTCTCTCTCTCTCTCTCTCTCTCCCTCTCACTCTCTCTCTCTCTCTCTCTCTCTCTGGCTCTCTTTACTACTCTTCTTCCCCCACACTTCTTCTATTTCTCTCCTTCAGTCTTCCTCTCTTCATCCTTCTCCCTCCACATTTTTTGGCCCCCTTGCCTCGTTTCTCTCTATCTCCCTTTCCCCTTCCCTCTGCAATCACCTTGTTAACCACTTTAACAAAAATAAAATGGTCAAATGAAACAAACAAACAAAAAAATATGATAGAGTAAGATAATATAGAGCATAGAATATAATAAAGTGAAAATAAGTCAAAAGAAATTAAGAAAAATTAAATCAAATTAAATTGAATAAAATAAAACTAAATAGAACTGAATATAATTAAATCAAACAAAAAAATATTCAAACAAAACAA
>NC_091574.1:20472557-20480057 GCF_042767895.1 Penaeus vannamei
ACCCAATTTCCAATCTGTATCCCCTTTGCCATGCTTGTCAAAAGGATTAAAAACGATTGGTGCAGAGCAGCTAATCCAATCTAGTCATGACCTTTCATCTAAACCTCTATACGCTTTTCGAAAACATTTGTCCACAGAAAATATAATGTTGCACATAAGCAATGAAAAATACAGGAACACAGATGACAAAATAAAAATCTTTGATATTATATGATCTATATAAAGCAATTGACAGTGTTCCAGGGAAAAAAAATGTTCAAAGCTACCAGTTGATCTATTTTGGCTTCGAAATCATTTGAAAAAATAATATACAATTAGTGCAAATTAACGATAACGAAGTTTGAGATATGTCCAGGTGTTCATTTGGACATTCATTTAAATAATAGAAATAAATAGGAACACCTGACAACTACCCGTTGCCATGGAAACCCAAGCGACATGTGGCAACTCTTGGGTACCTGTGCGCATGCGCGTGACAAACGGGCAGGTGGGCACGAGTCACGGTCACTCTCTCTCACGACTCACGGAAGAAAAGGTAGCAACCTGAGCTGAAACTGATTTTAGAAAATCACTGCTGATCGGCGACCTGCAGGCCGCATCGCCGTCATCGGAAATTGAATATCTCCTCAGAATCAGCCTCAACCTCATACAGTTGAAAAGAATTGACGTGAGTAAAGGAATGTTAACCACAGAAGTACGTACTGTGCCGTGAACGAACAATAATGAGAATAAACGTACTCTCGAAATTTCATTATCTTTGAAATTATTATTAACTAAAATAAATAAAACTTACATTACTCTCCCTGTGTCTAAGATCCCTTTAAATATAAACAAACAATAAACTCTGAATTTCTGTTATTCTGAAGTTAATTCAATGAATAACTTTATACATATGAAGATACGATAGAATTGTCAGATCTTGTCAAGAATGAACCCGGGATTATAAATAAGTGTATAAAAGAAAACATTCAAATCATAAACAATTAAAGACTTTGAACAGTTTGATAAAGATGACTGATATAAATCTTTATTAGAAAGGACGACTTGATAAGAATTTGACAAAGTGGCGCCCGAACAGGGACATGACAACGAGAGTAATTGAGTGCTTAAATGATAGTGATTCTATAGTGACAAGTGGTGTGTAGTGTAATTTTTCAAGAATCTTTAGACTTTTCTTCAGAAAGCAAGATGTCTGCAGGAGTTTATGTAGAGGAGGCTAAGCTGATGGGGCTTGAGGACCCCATGGCTATTGTAGATTACGTGAGTAAACGTCAGGCTGAGGAGCGAGAAGAACGAGCGAGGCAGCGTGAACGTGAAAAGGAGGAAAGAGAAGAGCGGGACAGGCAGCGTGAACATGAGCTGAAAATGCAGCAGATGAAGATAGAGGAGGAGGAGAGGAATCGCCGGCATCAGCTGGAAATGGTTCGCGTGCAGACGGAGACGAACGGAGGCTCCCCTGCCCAGCCATCCACCTTGCCGCACATCAGGTTACCTGTATTTAAAGGTGAGCGTATTGAGCCCTATATTCACAGATTTGAAGATCTTGCAGAGCTCTATCAGTTCGACGAAGCCACAAAGAAACTTCATTTCCGGAGTCTATTTGAAGGGAAGCCCTTAGAAATCCTCCATCGTCTCGACGCAAGTGACAAGACGTACCTGTCGATGAAGTCAGCATTGATGAGGGCGTACGGGCGGACGGTCGACGAGGCAAAACTTCAGTTCAATCGTGCGATGATGCAAGACAAAGAAACTGCCGCTCAGGTCCTGGTTCGTTTGTCAGGCTACCTGGATCAATGGCTGGAGAAGGATGGGACGCCGAACACGAAGGAAGGTCTCAGAGATTTGGTGTTACGGTCTCAGCTGGAGAAGTCATGTCCTCAGGATCTCGTTGCCCAATTTAAGATTCACAAGACCAAGACAGCAGAGCAGATGGCTGATAAGGCGGATGCCCATTTTTCTGCCTTTGGGTATCATACGCGTAAGCAGTGAAAGAATCCAGTCTCTTCACTGGGTCATCAGCAGAGAAGGCAAGACTTACCTTTGCAGCAGCAGCAGCAGAAGTTACATCCCACCTTAACTCACAAGAATTCTCCGCAGTCGAAACCACAGCAACAACGTAAGTATCCTTGGCGTGCAGTGAATCAAGAAAGTCATGATTACAGGCAAAAAGGAGCAGCTGCCTCTGAGTGAAGAAGACCCATCACCCCAGTCTCCGGAAACGTCAGAGGTCAAACATCAAACAACCTGCGTGCACAACTTTTGACTATCTGCTATCTCCACGGATCCTGATAAGCAGAACTCTCTCCTTGTTAAGCCAGGGTCAGTAGGTGGTGTTCGGGTAAGTGTTCTCAGAGACAACGGTTCGTCAGGGTGTTGTGAAACAAAGGTATGTTCT
Organism: Penaeus vannamei; assembly: GCF_042767895.1. NCBI lineage: Eukaryota > Metazoa > Arthropoda > Malacostraca > Decapoda > Penaeidae > Penaeus > Penaeus vannamei. The sequence continues at coordinate 20,474,953 of NC_091574.1, forward strand.
TCCTCAACAATATACTGGGAGGAGGATTGCTATTAAAATGATTGATGGATCCCTTTGTTAATGTTCCAGAAGCAATCATACACGTAGGCAGTCCGTTCTTTACAGGAAAAATTACAGCAGCCGTGATGGTCAATCCAATATTCGACGTTATCATCGGAAACATCAAAGGAGTTAGAAATAGTTGTGGTGCTGATGCTGCAACGCACAGGTTGTCGCTATTACCAGAAGCATGGAGAAGAGGAAGGGAGAGCTTACTCCACTGACGTCGGTAAGTGACCTGATAAATTCTCAGGATATTGTACAGGAGCAGAAGAGCGACTCCTCATTAGAATCAGTGCGAAGGAAGCTGGCAGAGAAGTCTCTGAACAGGTCTTTTAATGAAGAAACCTGTTTCATCGAGAGGAATAAGAGGATCTACCGAAGGGTTCTGGCGTTAAATGGAGAGGAGCGTCTCCAGTTCGTCGTTCCAGCGAGGTATCGTCTTGCTGTTTTCCGGCTGGGTCACCACTCTGCTCTCGGAGGTCATATGGGTCAGAAAAAAACGCTTGACCGTATTCAGGCGGAGTTCTTTTGGCCTGGCATGGGTCAGGAGATATCAAGGTTAGTCCGCTCATGTGATATTTGTCAAAAGACCAGTGACCGCGGACGCATGAAACCTGCGCCATTGAAACCTATGCCGCTGATCTCCGAACCGTTCGAAAGAGTCGCCGTGGACATCGTGGGACCAATCCACCCGAGAGCGAGCGATGGATGTAAGTACATCCTCACACTCGTGGATTTCAGCACGAGGTGGCCAGAAGCAGTGCCGCTCAGAAATATAGATGCTGTCACCGTCGCCGAAGCCATGGTGGAAATCTTCTGCAGAATCGGTATTCCCAGGCAAGTGTTGAGTGATAGAGGGACATAATTTACCTCTGCAATGATGGAGGAAGTGCTCAGGCTATTGTCGATTAAGGGACTAAAAACAACTCCATATCATCGGATGTGTAATGGTCTCTGTGAGAGGTTTAATGGGACACTCAAAGATGCTCAAGAGGATGGCAGCAGAGCAGCCGAAGGAGTGGCCCCGCTATCTTGCACCACTTCTCTTTGCTTACAGGGAAGTTCCCCAAAGTTCTTTGAAGTTCTCGCCCTTTGAACTCGTTTATGGGAGAACAGTACGAGGACCTCTTCAGATTTTGCGTGAGCTGTGGGACGATAGTGGAGTAGACACCGAAGTCAAGACAACATACACTTACGTCATTGACCTGGCAAATCGTCTTCAGTCTACTTGCGATCTGGCTAAGCAAGAGTTGCTGAAAGCTCAGGAGACGCAGAAGGCATACTACGACAGGAAAGCAAAGTTACGTCTGTTCAAAGCTTGTGATAAATGCCTTATCCTCTTACCCACTTCTCATAATAGGTTACTAGCACAGTGGAAGGGCCCTTATGATGTGGATAAAGTGTCTAATCATAATTATTTAATACAAGTGGGAAATCAACAAAAACGATTCCACATAAACATGCTGAAGGAATACTTCACAACTGATACAGGATGTGCGTCCTATGTTGCTAGAGTTGTGGCGAAGCAAGACGCAACGCTTTGCATAACACGAGAAGGGGCCAGCAGTTGGTCTTTGCAACAGCAGCAGTATCTCTCGTATGTTAAAGCCTTCTTTTCGCAGAAAACCTCGAAACTCGGCAGTACTTCCACCACAGCGTACATCGGTGCCGCTGCAGTAATTCCAGAAAGCGAGTGTGACGACGGACCCGTCACTGCACAATCGTGGCAGACCGAGACCATCGACAATGTGAAAGTGAGTGACACCTTAGAACCAGAGGAAAGAAAACAGTTAAGATGCTTATTGAACCAATTTAGTTACATATTCTCTGATAGACCAAAGGTTGCAAGGGTTAATTACCATCATATCGAACTAACTAGCTCTAAAGTTGTGAGACAGAAACCTTATCCCATACCTGAGAGATTAGTGGACGCAGTAAAGAAAGAGATCGAGGATATGGCAGATGCGGGAATCATTGAAAAATCTACGTCCCCCTCCTGTAGCTATAGTGGTAGTGCAGAAAAAAGATGGTAGTGTGCGTATATGTGGAGACTATCGGAAAATAAACACTATTACAAAAACAGATGCAGAACCAATGTGTGACCAAAGAGCTATTTTCTCCAGACTGACTGAATCCAAGTTCTTTAGCAAACTCGATTTAACAAAAGGTTTTTTCCAGATACCTTTACACCCTGAGAGTCGAGAGGTCACAGCTTTTACCAGTCCTGCAGGTCTGTACCAGTTCAGAGTACTTCCGTTCGGACTCTCGAACTCGCCAGCTGTATTCAACAGGGTCATGAGACAAGTGTTGCAAGGCGTCGAAGGAGTGGAGGCATTCATTGACGATATTCTGGTTCACTCTTCTACGTTCGAGGAGCATCTGAAGATCCTTGAGGAGGTATTCCAGCGGTTACAGTGTGCAGTTGTCAAGCCAAGTAAGTGTGAAATTGGATTTAAAGAAGTGCAGTATCTTGGCCATACTTTAGGTGAGGGAAGGTGTAGCTGTCAGAACGACAAAATTAATATGATTAAAGATGCACCACGACCCACGACTAAGAAACAAGTACGATCTTTCTTGGGGCTGACGGGGTATTACCGTAGCCTTGTGCCTAACTTCGCAGTGTTAGCTCTCCCACTTTTTGACTTACTTAAGAAACACGCTCCGAATAAGATTCGCTGGGGAGATGAGCAGGAGGATGCTTTCAATTCACTGAAAAAATTGTTGTGTAAGCAGCCCATTCTTCAGTTGCCAAATTTTCAAAAACCTTTTATCCTTCGAACAGATGCTTCACAGGATGGTGTAGGAGCAGTTTTGATGCAGGAAACGGATGGTGAGATCAATCCCGTGGCCTTCCAAAGCCGCAAGTTAAAGTCCGCCGAGAGGAACTACAGTACGGTCGAGAAGGAACTGCTGGCAGTCGTCGACGGAATCAAAAAGTATTATTTCTACCTCTACGGAGACAAGTTCCTGCTGGAGACCGACCACATGCCTCTGGAGAGTCTGCGCACGTCGAAGAATGCGAACGCTCGTCTGATGCGCTGGGCAATGTATCTTCAGCAGTTCAACTTCGCCATCCGCTACATAAAAGGGAGTGCAAATGTTGGCGCCGATTTTCTCGTCTCGTGGAGAACTGGCAGGACTCGGAGGAATCTCTGCGCAGTGATCAGAGAGGAGCGCAGCTGTGTGATGGGACTAAGTGTATGAGCCGATGATGACAATTATTGCAAGTGCGTGTTTATCAAAGACTAATTAATCTAGAAATAGATTTAACGGAAGAACTTCTCTTCGTAAAGTTTTTTTTCACAAGTTCGCTTAATATTTTCTTCAGTACATTTTGATTGTATTTGAAAATTTGGAATACCTTAAGTTTATCCATGTTATTAAAGACTAATATTAACGGAAACTGAAGAGGGAAGTCTTCTTAATGATTATGTTTCGGAGGGGGCGAATGTCCAGGTGTTCATTTGGACATTCATTTAAATAATAGAAATAAATAGGAACACCTGACAACTACCCGTTGCCATGGAAACCCAAGCGACATGTGGCAACTCTTGGGTACCTGTGCGCATGCGCGTGACAAACGGGCAGGTGGGCACGAGTCACGTGCACTCTCTCTCACGACTCACGGAAGAAAAGGGAGCAACCTGAGCTGAAACTGATTTTAGAAAATCACTGCTGATCGGCGACCTGCAGGCCGCGTCGCCGTCATCGGAAATGGAATATCTCCTCAGCCTCAGCCTCATACAGTTGAAAATAATTGACGTGAGTAAAGGAATGTTAACCACAGAAGTACGTACCGTGCCGTGAACGAACAATAATGAAAAGAAACGTACTCTCGAAATTTCATTATCTTTGAAATTATTATTAACTAAAATAAATAAAACTTACATTACTCTCCCTGTGTCTAAGATCCCTTTAAATATAAACAAACAAACTCTGAATTTCTGTTATTCTGAAGTTAATTCAATGAATAACTTTATACATATGAAGATACGATAGAATTGTCAGATCTTGACAAGAATGAAACCGGGATTATAAATCAGTGTATAAAAGAAAACATGTAAATCATGAACAATTAAAGACTTTGAACATTTTGATAAAGATGACTGATATAAATCTTTATTAGAAAGGACGACTTTGATAAGAATTTGACAAGATATAACAAAGGTAGATTACTTTGTTCCACAAGGGTCAGTATTGGTACTATTTTTTCAATGTATATAAAAAACGTCACAATACATGAATGAAGGTGTGTTGGCTCAGCACGCAGATGGCGCTCAGCTTTTATTTGCTGATAATATAGAAAACATGGAAAAGTTGGTTAAAAAGGCTGAGCGTTTTTTAAATAAAGCAAAGAACTATTTTCTTCATTATGTAAAGGACTCGGTATATGTTTGTAGGCAATTCTCAAAACTCGCTCTTCCCCCTCCCCTCTCTCTCTCTCTCTCTTCCCCCCCTCTCTCTTTCTCTCTTTCCTCTCTCTCTCTCTCTCTCTTTCCTCCCCCCCCTCTCTCTCTCTTTCCTCCCCCCCCCTCTCTCTCTCTCTCTCTCTCTCTCTTTCTCTATCTCTTCCCTTTCTCTCACTCTCTCTCTGTCTCTCTCTTTCTCTCTCTCTGTCTCTCTGTCTCTGTCTCTCTGTCTCTCTGTCTCTCTCTCTCTGTCTCTCTGTCTCTGTCTCTCTGTCTCTGTCTCTCTGTCTCTCTCTCTCTGTCTCTCTCTCTGTCTCTCTCTGTCTCTCTCTCTGTCTCTCTCTGTCTCTCTCTGTCTCTCTCTGTCTCTCTCTGTCTCTCTCTGTCTCTCTCTCTCTCTCTCACACACACACACACACACACACACACACACACACTCCCCCTTCTCCCTCCCTCCCTCCCTCCCTCCCCACCCCCTATGAATGTTGTGTGTGTATGTTTGAATGTGTATGTACACTGTGTTTGAATGCAACTGTTTGTTTCCACATATTTCCCGAAACACGGTCTCCCTTTCCTTCCTGTTTTCCTCCTTAATTCATACCTTCTTCCTTGTCCTGACTCTGAATTTGGCAATGCTGGAATGGTCCGGCTTGA
>NC_091574.1:20490366-20510366 GCF_042767895.1 Penaeus vannamei
GAAGGGGAAGGGAGGGAGGGGAGAGGAGGAGGGGAGGGAGGGGAGAGGAGGAGGGAAGGGGAGGGGAGAGGAGGAGGGAAGGGGAGGGGAGAGGAGGAGGGAAGGGGAGAGGAGGGTGGGAGGGGAGGAGGGAAGGGGAGGGGAGGGAGGGGAGAGGAGGAAGGAAGGGGAGGGGAGGGGAGAGGAGGAGGGAAGGGGAGGGGAGAGGAGGAGGGAAGGGGAGAGGAGGAAGCAAAGGGGAAGGGAGGGAGGGAAGGGGAGGGGAGAGGAGGTGGGAAGGGGAGGGGAAGGAGGGGAGAGGAGGAGGGAAGGGGAGGGGAGGGGAGGGAGGGGAGAGGAGAGGAGGAGGGAAGGGGAGGGGAGGAGGGAAGGGGAGGGGAGGGAAGCGGGGAGGATGAGGAGAGGAGGCGAGGGGAGAGGAGGGAGTGGATAAGGAGGGGCGAGAGGAGGAAGGGGTGGATGAGGATGAAGGAGGGGAGGGGAGGAGGGGATGGATGAGAAGGGAGGAGAGGAGGGAAGGGAGGGGGAAGGAGGAGGGGAGGCAAGGGAGGGGAAAGGAGTGGAGAGGAGGGGGTGGAGGAGGAAGAAGTAGGGGAGGGGAGGATGAGAAGGGAGGAGAGGAGGGGTGAGAAGGGGAGGGGAGGGAGGGGAAGCGAGGGGAGGAGGGAGAAGGGGGTAGCAGGTAAGAAGAATGAGAAGAAAGGTGAAGGTGAAGGAAAAAAACATATCATCATTATCATCATCATAATCATCATCACATCGTTATCATCATTATCATCATCACAAAAGACACCAACAACCACCACATCACCACCATCATAATCCTCCTTCTCATCATCACAAAAAGACAACAACAACCACCACATCATCATCACCACCACCATTGCCATCATCACCATTACCATCATCCTCATCACCACCACTACCATCATCATCCTAATCATCATCACGAAAAGACACCAAACACTACCACATCAACACCATCGCTATCATCATCACCATCACATCATTATCATCACAGAAAGACACCAACCACCACCACATCATCACCGTACGAACCTTTCCACGAGCGAACGACCTGCCCTCTACCGGTGAGATTCGCAGCCGCCATTTCCCGCGCGAACTTCCCCGCCATCTCCGCCTTCTCGCCCTCGTCTACGGTTTCCACAAAGCTCTTGTTACTCCTGAGGAAGCACTGGCCGTAGTGACCGAGACCGGCGCCGAAGTCAGCCACGTTCGCGCCTCCGAACAAGTCCTCCAGCGCCCGGCACAGCTGTGGGGGAGAGGGAGGTGAGGGGGGAGGGAAGAGAGAAGGGAGGAGGGGGGATTTAGGAAGAAGGTGGAGGGAAGGGGAAAGGGAGAGGGAAGAGAAGAAGGGGAAGAGAAGGAAGGAGAGAGGTGGAAGGGAGGGAATGGGAAAAGGAAGAGAGTGGGGAGGAGAGAGGGAGGAAGGGAGGAGAGGGGGAGGGAGGAGAAAGGGTAGGAATAGGGCAGGCAAGAAAGAGGAAGGGCAGGAGGGGAAAGGGGGAAAAGGAAGAGGGAGGAAAGGAGAGGAAAAGGGATATATATATATATATATATATATATATATATATATATATATATATATATATATATATATATATATATATATATTGAATATCAAGATGTGACTATCCGCAGGCATGTTTATTTTTTATATTGTTTTATCAGTTTAATGAAGCACGACTTTATTGGATCCTGGACTTATCTGCACGTGTTATATTTTTTATTGGTTCTGAGTGCTATTAATCGCACTATATAATTTGTCTACTGGAAATCATCGCTTCTGACAGTTATTTTGGTATAGCTATTTTTGTTTATTTATTATCAATAAATGTTATGATAAAACCAGTTACAGTACATAATAACACCATATGTTAGAATATTTACATTTAGCCCTGCACCCTCTCAAAACCTATTTAGAGAATTATAATGTATTACTCATTCGTACATCAAACTGACACTTGACTACATCCGATCTTATCCAATTATCACTGGAATCGGAAAAGGAAAGAGGAATATAAAAAAGACTAACCCGACCGTCCCAGTGGAAATTCCCGCCACTAAACGCCTTGGAATCGTCCACACAAAAACCACCAGATGGCATCACGTCGAAGGCATTGCAGTAAAGGCGGTCAATGTAGTCAAGAATCTCCTGCTGCACTTTATTCATGCTGTTCTGAAGGCGAAATCAAAGCCAAATTCAGTCAGTGTTGGAAATGAATATCCTGATTGATATTGGAAATAAATTTATTACATGTAAAATAAATTAATTGCGGAATGAATACCCAGTTTACCTAAGGTAAATACCAAATTTGATACAGTAAATGTGTCCGTTGTTTACGTTGAAAATATTGAGAACAAAACGATAAATGAACAAAAAATAGCGACGAATGATGACAAACGTCCTATATTACAGTGTTATTTAAATAGATATAAACCAAAACTTCCCTATATCTACCCAAACGGCCGGTCTGTTCAGATTGGGCGAGGCCCGACCTAATAGATATATGCGGACATGCATATCCACAGAAATAAAAGCATATGTCAATCTATCTGATAGAAGTACACTTCTCTATCCTCTATCCGGGAGATATGCATGTCTAGATGGATAAACGTGTAACAACTTCGGTATATATGCATTTGTGTATATATATATGTATGTCAAGTGAATATTCACCGGGTCGGTCCTCGCATATTGTGAGCAAACCGGTCGCATGTCTGTCCAAAGACACAGACAGAGCCACGCTTACCATTCTCCACATGATGGGGGCGCTCTGGGCGTCAGGAGCGACGTGGCTGTTCCACAGGATCGTCGCCGCTGCAGACAGGACGACCACAGACGACACCAACAACAGCAAAAACTTGCGCTGCATCTGCTTGGATATAACACATTGGTAGGCGTAAATAGCAATAAATATTTACAATTATGTTTAAATATATAGCAATAAATAAATAACTGGCCGTTTGATAGGGTGCATATGCTAAAAAAAGTAATGATAATGATGAATTGAAATTAAATTTCCGATCATGATGACCATAATAGTAATGATGAAAAGAACAGGAATGATAGTGATGATGATGAAAAGAACATGAATAACGATAGTGATGAAGATGAAAAGAACAGGAATAACGATAGTGATGATGAGAAGAACAGGAATAACAATAGCGATGATGATAATGATGGTGATGGTGATAAGAAATGAAAATTATAATCTCTACTGATAATAAGCAAAAACAAGGGAAATAAAAGACAACTTACACTTCAGAACGCACAATTCTGAACTTTCTTGTTATATCGCAAAACGTGAACTGAGGTAAAAGAGCAAGTGTGCGAGAGACTTCAAAGTAATAGCGTACACGTGTTAATGTGCCTGCATGTTATGTGTGTGTGTGTGTGTGTGGAGTACCTAACCCATGCTGCACACATATCTTTTCTCTGATTGGCGAAAGAGCTAGAAATAAAACATTTGTAACTCACATGAAGGCATGAGTCATGTTAAGATGGCGGGAGAGAGAGAGAAAGAGAGGAGAGAGAGAGAGAGAGAGTAGAGGAGAGTGAGAGAGAGAGTGTCAGGTTTTTTTGTGTGTGTATGGAGACACAGTTCTGGTTTGGCTGTTTATTGATAGAAGTGGCTGGTAGGTAGCGTGGCGGGGGCTGTCTCCTGCAGTGTAGTTGTGGGCAAAGGAAGCCCAAAGGCGCGTCGAGCATGCGTGGGGAAGCGCCCCCAAGAGGAGGCCTGGTCAGGGCCAAGAGCCCTGGTCAGTGTCCTGCCCTGGGTCAACTGAGCTTTCTTGCGTTGACGAGAGGCTCGAGTATCCCTATTGCTGGGGGACGTGGCTAGGTACTCCTTATTCCTCAGATCGCTCGGCATACGCTACTAACTATCGTCAGTGACGGGCTGGTGCTGGCGTTCTCTGAAATAAGTACACCGAGGCAGAGACAGAGCGAGAGACAGGAGGGCAAACAGGGGAGAGGGAACAGTACGCATGTAGTTCTTGTGCAATTAACGGGTTTCTGCGGGATGATGTGCGCATTTGGCTGCGTGAGTGTGTAGACGAGTTGAGTTAATGGGTGAGAGATATGAAATGAGTGAGTCAGATCATAGCCCACGAGTAGAAAATAGAATGCTGATAGATATTCATTAGCTTTTTAGAGTCATTAGTAAGTAAGGCGAGAGTGAGTAAAAAAGGAATTGGATGGTGTGGAAGTTGGAAGAAATAAGCGAAGGGGAAGAGGAGTGGGTGGGCGGGAGGCTAAGGTAAAAGAGGTATGGGTGAGGATGGAGGGGGGGGTCAGGTATGTAGACGGGGACGGGAATGTAAGCTGCATGCGATGAAATTAATTACCGATCTGACTGCACGTAAAAACAACATTCACACTAATAACAATGAACTTACGGTAATTACAATATTAATCAACTACTATGCGAAAACATACAAAATGGTACTTTAATTAGTATGTAAAATGAATGAAATGGTGACTGGTTTGGGTCAGCTTCCCTGAGACAACTGACAGCCAAATGACAACCCTCGGGATTGTAAATGATGCTTAAAATAAATTCCCTGAGGAAAGTGATGATATGATGACCCAACCGTAGAAGGGACATATCATCCAACTCATACGCCGAACACAAATGGGTACCCGTCTTCTTGGGGAATACCAGTGATAATCTCACGTATAGCGATAAGAAGGCGCAACGCGGCGCTGAGATCACCTAGGCGATAAGTGTGCGGCTTGGCACATAAGAACAACTTAACATTAATTACCTTAACCTAATTACATGTCCATACCCAGCCGGGGGTCGTCACCAAGGACCATGTAATAATGATGAGATGAAGTTCGTGATTAAGATAAGCGAAAATCACGAACAATATGATATTGTAGTAGCTGTATAATATAATCAATCTCTAACACGGAGATCACTGAATAAAATATAAATATAAATGGCTTTGTATTTTTGGGTCAAGCATGGCCAGATGGCTATAAGTACCTTCTACCTGAATAAGGTCAAATGAGGTCGTTATCCGAACATTCGCTAAAAATAGCAAGAGCTAGTATATGTAAAATTAAATGATATTGTGAAAAAAACAAGTACACAATAATTTAGAAATAAAATAATCAAATAACCAATAAATGAACATGAATAATTAAAAAATAAAATATATCTATAAATAAGGCGAACATTTCAGAAAAAAATTGGAACAATGCGAAATAGCACTAAGGTCATAAAAGGTGAGATATGACAATTTTTTTTTACAAGACCTGACTTTAAATGACGTGAACAGCTATGTGTGAAGTCACTCGCACTATAAAACGAATATAAAACTTTATACTTAAAAATACTAAAGTTAATATTCATATAAACATACAAATGAACAAGGCACACTCTTTTGTATAATTATAGATTCGAAAAGAAAAAAAATATAAAACGTTCGAAGCTTAACTCTAGGATAATATTAGATAATTAACTTAGGAATCACAAAGACAGAAAGGGTCATTAAGACGGGTAACTCAGCTACCAAAATTAATGCATTCTTTTAAAAGAAATATTATCACAACGAAAAATAATTGAATGTTATTGACCTGAACAGAAATATTGAAAATAGGTAGAGACGGAGGGGGGATTAACGGGGGGGTGGGGGGGTTAGGAGGGAGATGTGTGTAGGTGGGAAGCGTGGGGGAAATGTTTGTTTGTGCATAATTCAACTAAATTATTTAAATATTCAAATATATCCCACAAATGCATTGGTAAACCGAGCCGAAATAAATGCACTTAATAATAATTTACGAAATTAACGTCGATGTAGCGTCGGTTAATGCAGTGAGAGATAATGAGAATAAAAAAAAAAAAAAATGTCGAGGCTATGGCAATGCATAGGACTAGTCACATGACCTAGAATGTCCGTAGAAATAGATAATAATCTGGAGAAAATGCACGATCTATTTCTCCCACATGAATAAAAGATTTAAACATTATAAGCGGTTTATGCTAATTAGGCTAGCGTGATTGAATTAGATTTAGGGAGAAAACACGTCAAAGAAAGAAAATGCACTCTCGCAAGTGATACAAATGGGGATTGATTCCCTCAACAAAAAGCGACGATCTACCATGACGAGAAAAAAAAACATAGTAGATAACAGAAAGAAGGAAAGAAAATGCACTTTGCACGAACACTTGTTTAAATATTTGAAAAAAAGTCACTGCACTTGTAAAAAATTTGCACGGCATGCACACATGGTAGAAGAAGAAGGGAAAGAAAGGAAATGATTGCCAATGGTGTACTTAGTTTTTTCGGAGGCTTGTTGTTCGTGTCATTCCGCCGCTTGCCACCAGTTGTCAGGGTTTTGTGTGTTTTGCCCTGATTTGGTGGGTGTATGGAGATACATTTCTGGTTTGGCTGTTTATTGATAGAAGTGGCTGGTAGATAGCGTGGCGCGGGATGTCTCGTGCAGTGCAGTTGTGGGCAAAGGAAGCCCAAAGGCGCGTCGAGCGTGAGCGCACCTGGGGGAGCGCCCCCAAGAGGAGGTCTGGTCAGGGCCAAGAGCCCTGGTCAGTGTCCTGCCCTGGGTCAACTGAGCTTTCTTGCGTTGACGAGAGGCTCGGGTATCCCTATTGCTGGGGGACGTGGCTAGGTACTCCTCATTCCTCAGAGAGAGAGTAGAGGAGAGTGAGAGAGAGAGAGAGAGACAGGCAGACACAGACAGACAGACAGATAGACACAGTCAGATGGACAGAGAGGAAAAGGCAGATAGACAGACAATGAGAAAGAGAGAAATTAAGGGGAAATAATGAACATAAGATAATTATCAAAATCATTACTTTCTCACGCAAAAAAAACATCAACAACAATAATACTACTAATAATGATAATAATAATAATATTAATAACAATAATAAAAACTGAATGTTTATATATATATATATATATATATATATATATATATATATATATATATATATATATATATATATATATATATAAAGAGAGAGAGAGAGAGAGAGAGAGAGAGAGAGAGAGAGAGAACGAGAGACAGACAGAGAGAGGAGGAGAAAGTAAGGGAGAAAGAGAGAGAGTAACAGGCAGACAGTCAGACAGAAAAAGGGTTGTCCAAGTCCGAGCGAAATTCCGTCTTATCTCCCCCGGGCCCACACTTTCTCCAGCATTTCAGTGGAGATTTCGCGAGCACATTTCCGGCGCTCATTCTGGCGGTTAATGTCTGCCGAGAAGACTAATAGGATTTTCTAACTTCAGCCTTTTCATTTTACTGTTTTGATTAGATTTAGATAAAATGCTAGGGAATTCAGACAAAATGTTAGGGAATTCAGACAAAATGTTAGGGAATTCAGACAAAATGTTAGGGAATTCAGACAAAATGTTAGGGAATTCAGACAAAATGTTAGGGAATTCAGACAAAATATTAGGGAATTTAGACAAAATGTTGGGAAATTCAGACAAAATATTAGGAAATTTAGAGAAAATGTTAGGGAATTCAGACAAAATGTTAGGGAAATCAGATAAAATGTTAGGGAATTCAGACAAAATGTTAGGGAATTCAGACAAAATGTTAGGGAATTCAGACAAAATGTTAGGGAATTCAGACAAAATGTTAGGGAATTCAGACAAAATGTTAGGGAATTTAGACAAAATGTTAGGGAATTCAGACAAAATGTTAGGGAATTCAGACAAAATGTTAGGGAATTCAGACAAAATGTTAGGGAATTCAGACAAAATGTTAGGGAATTCAGACAAAATGTTAGGGAATTCAGACAAAATGTTAGGGAATTCGGACAAAATGTTAGGGAATTCAGACAAAATGTTAGGGAATTTAGACAAAATGTTAGGGAATTCAGACAAAATGTTAGGGAATTCAGACAAAATGTTAGGGAATTTAGACAAAATGTTAGGGAATTCAGACAAAATGTTAGGGAATTCAGACAAAATGTTAGGGAATTCAGACAAAATGTTAGGGAATTCAGACAAAATGTTAGGGAATTCAGACAAAATGTTAGGGAATTTAGACAAAATGTTAGGGAATTCAGACAAAATGTTAGGGAATTAGAACAAAATGTTAGGGAATTCAGACAAAATGTTTGGGAATTCAGACAAAATGTTAGGGAATTCAGACAAAATGTTAGGGAATTCAGACAAAATGTTAGGGAATTCAGACAAAATGTCAGGGAATTCAGACAAAATGTTAGGGAATTTAGATAAAATGTTGGGGAATTCAGACAAAATGTTAGGGAATTTAGACAAAATGTTGGGGAATTCAGACAAAATGTTAGGGAATTCAGACAAAATGTTAGGGAATTCAGACAAAATGTTAGGGAATTTAGACAAAATGTAAGGGAATTCAAACAAAATGTTAGGGAATTCAGACAAAATGTTAGGGAATTCAGACAAAATGTTAGGGAATTCAAACAAAATGTTAGGGAATTCAAACAAAATGTCAGGGAATTCAGACAAAATGTTAGGGAATTCAGACAAAATGTTAGGGAATTTAGACAAAATGTTAGGGAAATTAGACAAAATGTTAGGGAATTCAGACAAAATGTTAGGGAATTCAGACAAAATGTTAGGGAATTCAGACAAAATGTTAGGGAATTAGAACAAAATGTTAGGGAATTCAGACAAAATGTTAGGGAATTCAGACAAAATGTTAGGGAATTAGAACAAAATGTTAGGGAATTCAGACAAAATGTTAGGGAATTCAGACAAAATGTTAGGGAATTCAGACAAAATGTTAGGGAATTCAGACAAAATGTTAGGGAATTAGAACAAAATGTTAGGGAATTCAGACAAAATGTTAGGGAATTCAGACAAAATGTTAGGGAATTCAGACAAAATGTTAGGGAATTCAGACAAAATGTTAGGGAATTCAGACAAAATGTTAGGGAATTCAGACAAAATGTTAGGGAATTCAGACAAAATGTTAGGGAATTCAGACAAAATGTTAGGGAATTCAGACAAAATGTTAGGGAATTCAGACAAAATGTTAGGGAATTCAGACAAAATGTTAGGGAATTCAGACAAAATGTTAGGGAATTCAGACAAAATGTTAGGGAATTCAGACAAAATGTTAGGGAATTCAGACAAAATGTTAGGGAATTCAGACAAAATGTTAGGGAATTCAGACAAAATGTTAGGGAATTCAGACAAAATGTTAGGGAATTCAGACAAAATGTTAGGGAATTCAGACAAAATGTTAGGGAATTCAGACAAAATGTTAGGGAATTCAGACAAAATGTTAGGGAATTCAGACAAAATGTTAGGGAATTCAGACAAAATGTTAGGGAATTCAGACAAAATGTTAGGGAATTCAGACAAAATGTTAGGGAATTCAGACAAAATGTTAGGGAATTCAGACAAAATGTTAGGGAATTCAGACAAAATGTTAGGGAATTCAGACAAAATGTTAGGGAATTCAGACAAAATGTTAGGGAATTCAGACAAAATGTTAGGGAATTCAGACAAAATGTTAGGGAATTTAGACAAAATGTTAGGGAATTCAGACAAAATGTTAGGGAATTCAGACAAAATGTTAGGGAATTCAGACAAAATGTTAGGGAATTCAGACAAAATGTTAGGGAATTCAGACAAAATGTTAGGGAATTCAGACAAAATGTTAGGGAATTCAGACAAAATGTTAGGGAATTCAGACAAAATGTTAGGGAATTCAGACAAAATGTTAGGGAATTTAGACAAAATGTTAGGGAATTCAGACAAAATGTTAGGGAATTCAGACAAAATGTTAGGGAATTCAGACAAAATGTTAGGGAATTCAGACAAAATGTTAGGGAATTCAGACAAAATGTTAGGGAATTCAGACAAAATGTTAGGGAATTCAGACAAAATGTTAGGGAATTCAGACAAAATGTTAGGGAATTCAGACAAAATGTTAGGGAATTCAGACAAAATGTTAGGGAATTAGAACAAAATGTTAGGGAATTCAGACAAAATGTTAGGGAATTCAGACAAAATGTTAGGGAATTCAGACAAAATGTTAGGGAATTCAGACAAAATGTTAGGGAATTCAGACAAAATGTTAGGGAATTCAGACAAAATGTTAGGGAATTCAGACAAAATGTTAGGGAATTCAGACA
This sequence comes from Penaeus vannamei, assembly GCF_042767895.1. Lineage (NCBI taxonomy): Eukaryota > Metazoa > Arthropoda > Malacostraca > Decapoda > Penaeidae > Penaeus > Penaeus vannamei. The sequence continues at coordinate 20,500,494 of NC_091574.1, forward strand.
AAATGTTAGGGAATTCAGACAAAATGTTAGGGAATTTAGACAAAATGTTAGGGAATTCAGACAAAATGTTAGGGAATTCATACAAAATGTTAGGTAATTTAGAGAAGATGTTAGGGAATTCAGACAAAATGTTAGGGAATTCAGACAAAATGTTAGGGAATTCAGACAAAATGTTAGAGAATTCAGACAAAATGTTAGGGAATTCAGACAAAATGTTAGGGAATTCAGACAAAATGTTAGGGAATTCAGACAAAATGTTAGGGAATTCAGACAAAATGTTAGGGAATTCAGACAAAATGTTAGGGAATTCAGACAAAATGTTAGGGAATTCAGACAAAATGTTAGGGAATTCAGACAAAATGTTAGGGAATTCAGACAAAATGTTAGGGAATTCAGACAAAATGTTAGGGAATTCAGACAAAATGTTAGGGAATTCAGACAAAATGTTAGGGAATTCAGACAAAATGTTAGGGAATTCAGACAAAATGTTAGGGAATTCAGACAAAATGTTAGGGAATTCAGACAAAATGTTAGGGAATTCAGACAAAATGTTAGGGAATTCAGACAAAATGTTAGGGAATTCAGACAAAATGTTAGGGAATTCAGACAAAATGTTAGGGAATTCAGACAAAATGTTAGGGAATTCAGACAAAATGTTAGGGAATTCAGACAAAATGTTAGGGAATTTAGACAAAATGTTAGGGAATTTAGAGAAAATGTTAGGGAATTCAGACAAAATGTTAGTGAATTTAGACAAAATGTTAGGGAATTTAGACAAAATGTTAGGGAATTTAGAGAAAATGTTAGGGAATTTAGAGAAAATGTTAGGGAATTCAGACAAAATGTTAGGGAATTCAGACAAAATGTTAGGGAATTTAGACAAAATGTTAGGGAATTTAGACAAAATGTTAGGGAATTTAGACAAAATGTTAGGGAATTTAGACAAAATGTTAGGGAATTTAGAGAAAATGTTAGGGAATTCAGACAAAATGTTAGGGAATTCAGACAAAATGTTAGGGAATTTAGACAAAATGTTAGGGAATTTAGACAAAATGTTAGGGAATTCAGACAAAACGTCAAGGAATTTAGACAAAATGTTAGGGAATTCAGACAAAATGTTAGGGAATTTAGACAAAATGTTAGGGAATTTAGAGAAAATGTTAGGGAATTCAGACAAAATGTTAGTGAATTTAGACAAAATGTTAGGGAATTCAGACAAAATGTTAGGGAATTCAAACAAAATGTTAGGGAATTTAGACAAAATGTTAGGGAATTCAGACAAAATGTTAGGGAATTTAGACAAAATGTTAGGGAATTTAGAGAAAATGTTAGGGAATTCAGACAAAATGTTAGTGAATTTAGACAAAATGTTAGGGAATTCAGACAAAATGTTAGGGAATTCAAACAAAATGTTAGGGAATTTAGACAAAATGTTAGGGAATTCAGACAAAATGTTAGGGAATTCAAACAAAATGTTAGGGAATTCAGACAAAATGTTAGGGAATTCAGACAAAATGTTAGGGAATTCAGACAAAACGTCAAGGAATTTAGACAAAATGTTAGGGAATTCAGACAAAATGTTAGTGAATTTAGACAAAATGTTAGGGAATTTAGACAAAATGTTAGGGAATTTAGACAAAATGTTAGGGAATTTAGACAAAATGTTAGGGAATTCAGACAAAACGTCAAGGAATTTAGACAAAATGTTAGGGAATTCAGACAAAATGTTAGTGAATTTAGACAAAATGTTAGGGAATTTAGACAAAATTTTAGGGAATTTAGACAAAATGTTAGGGAATTTAGACAAAATGTTAGGGAATTCAGACAAAACGTCAAGGAATTTAGACAAAATGTTAGGGAATTCAGACAAAATGTTAGTGAATTTAGACAAAATGTTAGGGAATTTAGACAAAATGTTAGGGAATTCAGACAAAATGTTAGTGAATTTAGACAAAATGTTAGGGAATTCAGACAAAATGTTAGGGAATTTAGACAAAATGTTAGGGAATTTAGAGAAAATGTTAGGGAATTCAGACAAAATGTTAGGGAATTTAGACAAAATGTTAGGGAATTTAGACAAAATGTTAGGGAATTCAGACAAAACGTCAAGGAATTTAGACAAAATGTTAGGGAATTCAGACAAAATGTTAGGGAATTCAGAGAAAATGTTAGGGAATTCAGACAAAATGTTAGGGAATTTAGACAAAATGTTAGGGAATTTAGACAAAATGTTAGGGAATTTAGACAAAATGTTAGGGAATTCAGACAAAATGTTAGGGAATTTAGACAAAATGTTAGGGAATTTAGACAAAATGTTAGGGAATTCAGACAAAATGTTAGGGAATTCAGACAAAATGTTAGGGAATTCAGACAAAATGTTAGGGAATTTAGACAAAATGTTAGGGAATTTAGACAAAATGTTAGGGAATTCAGACAAAATGTTAGGGAATTTAGACAAAATGTTAGGGAATTTAGACAAAATGTTAGGGAATTGAGACAAAACGTCAAGGAATTTAGACAAAATGTTAGGGAATTCAGACAAAATGTTAGTGAATTTAGACAAAATGTTAGGGAATTTAGAGAAAATGTTAGGGAATTCAGACAAAATGTTGGGGAATTCAGACAAAATGTTAGGGAATTTAGACAAAATGTTAGGGAATTTAGACAAAATGTTAGGGAATTCAGACAAAATGTTGGGGAATTCAGACAAAATGTTGGGGAATTCAGACAAAATGTTAGGGAATTCAGACAAAATATTAGGGAATTCAGACAAAATGTTAGGGAATTCAGACAAAATGTTGGGGAATTCAGACAAAATGTTAGGGAATTCAGACAAAATGTTAGGGAATTCAGACAAAATGTTAGGGAATTCAGACAAAATGTTAGGGAATTCAGACAAAATGTTAGGGAATTCAGACAAAATGTTAGGGAATTCAGACAAAATGTTAGGGAATTCAGACAAAATGTTAGGGAATTCAGACAAAATGTTAGGGAATTCAGACAAAATGTTAGGGAATTCAGACAAAATGTTAGGGAATTCAGACAAAATGTTAGGGAATTCAGACAAAATGTTAGGGAATTCAGACAAAATGTTAGGGAATTCAGACAAAATGTTAGGGAATTCAGACAAAATGTTAGGGAATTCAGACAAAATGTTAGGGAATTCAGACAAAATGTTAGGGAATTCATACAAAATGTTAGGTAATTTAGAGAAGATGTTAGGGAATTCAGACAAAATGTTAGGGAATTCAGACAAAATGTTAGAGAATTCAGACAAAATGTTAGGTAATTTAGACAAGATGTTAGGGAATTCAGACAAAATGTTAGGTAATTTAGACAAGATGTTAGGGAATTCAGACAAAATGTTAGGGAATTCAGACAAAATGTTAGGGAATTCAGACAAAATGTTAGGGAATTCAGACAAAATGTTAGGGAATTCAGACAAAATGTTAGAGAATTCAGACAAAATGTTAGGGAATTCAGACAAAATGTTAGGGAATTTAGACTAAATGTTAGGGAATTCTGACAAAATGTTAGGGAATTCAGACAAAATGTTGGGGAATTCAGACAAAATGTTGGGGAATTCAGACAAAATGTTGGGGAATTCAGACAAAATGTTGGGGAATTCAGACAAAATGTTGGGGAATTCAGACAAAATGTTAGGGAATTCAGACAAAATGTTAGGGAATTCAGACAAAATGTTAGGGAATTCAGACAAAATGTTAGGGAATTCAGACAAAATGTTAGGGAATTCAGACAAAATGTTAGGGAATTCAGACAAAATGTTAGGGAATTCAGACAAAATGTTAGGGAATTCAGACAAAATGTTAGGGAATTCAGACAAAATGTTAGGGAATTCAGACAAAATGTTGGGGAATTCAGACAAAATGTTAGGGAATTCAGACAAAATGTTTGGGAATTCAGACAAAATGTTAGGGAATTCAGACAAAATGTTGGGGAATTCAGACAAAATGTTGGGGAATTCAGACAAAATGTTGGGGAATTCAGACAAAATGTTAGGGAATTCAGACAAAATGTTGGGGAATTCAGACAAAATGTTGGGGAATTATTATAATTATCATTGTCGTTGCTGTCTTTATCATTATCATTATAATCATAGCCGTTATTATCAATATTATTGTTGTTATTATCACTATCATTATCATTATCAATATCATTATAATCATTATTTTCATTCTCAACATCATTATTTTTATTATAATTATCATCATTATTAGCATTAGCATTCTAATTATCACCATCACTACTATCTTTATCATTATCAGTATCACCATCATTACTGCTACTACTATTATCATTATCATTATTCATTATTCATCTACATTATCATCAATATCAGTGGTATTACCTTTATTATCGTTATCATTATAATCATTATTATCCTTATCATTATTATTATTATTATCGTTATTATTATCATTACTATTATTATTATTATTATCACTATTACTATTATTATTTTATTATTATTATTATGACTATTATTGTTATTATTATTATTAACGTTTTTGCCAATACTGAGAAACCTATTATAGCAATATATTTAAAGATAAATTGTCCTTATCTTCAAACCTTCAATGAGAAAGGGTACGAAATGTCTGGAATAATTTTTTGCGTTATTTTATTTTGGTGCAATCACTTCATAGTCATTGTTAAAAGTGCTTTTATCATTGTTTTTCAACTCTCTCTTCCCTGCTCTCTTATCCCCCGCTCTCCCCTCCGATCCTCTCTTCTCTTTTTTTCCCTTTCTTCAACACTTCTTCTTGGGAAACTTGAAGACCATAAGCGTGTTTTTGAACCAGGGGAGCGATGCAGTATCCCGAAGTTTCCTCTCGGCCTCCTCGTCGGCCACTAAGCCCCGTTCTGCCATGCTCGCCTTAATATACTCGTTTTCTCGGGTGTTGACGTGGTGGTGCCCGTCCTGGCCTGGCACTGCCCATGACAGCACGATGCCTGGAAAAGGGAGAGAGGGTGAGAGAGAGGGAGAGAGGGAGAGGAGAGGGAGAGGAGGGGGAGAGGGAGAGGGAGACGGAGAAGGAGAGGGAGAGAGAGAGAGGGAGAGGGAGGGAGAGAGAGAGGGAGATAGAGAAGAGAGAGAGAGGAGAGGAAGAGAGAGGGTGAGGGAGATGAGAGGCAGAGGGTGAGAGAGAGGCAGAGGGTGAGACAGAGGGAGAGGCAGAGAAAAAGAGAGAAAGAGAGAGAGGGAGAGAGAGAGAGAGAACGAGACACAAACACACAAGAAGAAGAAGAAAAAAAAAAACAGCCCCGCCCACCACTGCACCAAACCCACCACGATCCCAACCCCCTCCGCAACCCCACCTGTGCAGGCGTGCTTCACCAGATTATCCATGAAGACGCCCTCGAACGCCCTCGGGATGTGCTCCCCGACCTCGAGGCTCAGAACCCAGTCGAACCTCGCGCCCACATCCACGCGGCGGGCGAGGTTCAGCCGGCCGATCCTGCCGCGGCTCAGACGGGCGATGTTGGCCGCGCCGTCCCACCCTTCGGGGAGGGAAGGGGAGGGGAGGGAGGGGAGGGGAGGAGGGAAGGGGAAGGGAGGGAGGGGAGAGGAGGAGGGAAGGGGAAGGGAGGGAGGGGAGAGGAGGAGGGAAGGGGAGGGGAGGGAGGGGAGAGGAGGAGGGAAGGGGAAGGGAGGGAGGGGAGAGGAGGAGGGAAGGGGAGGGGAGGGAGGGGAGAGGAGGAGGGAAGGGGAAGGGAGGGAGGGGAGAGGAGGAGGGAAGGGGAGGGGAGGGAGGGGAGGAGGGAAGGGGAAGGGAGGGAGGGGAGAGGAGGAGGGAAGGGGAGGGGAGGAGGGAAGGGGAGGGGAGGGGAGGGAGGGGAGAGGAGGAGGGAAGGGGAGAGGAGGGTGGGAGGGGAGGGAGAAAGGGATGGAGAGGAGGAGGGAAGGGGAGGGGAGGGGAGGGAGGGGAGAGGAGGAGGGAAGGGGAGGGGAGGGGAGTGAGGGGAGAGGAGGAGGGGAGGGGAGGGGAGGAGGGAAGGGGAGGGGAGGGGAGAGGGGAGGGAAGGGGAGGGAGGGAAGGGGAGAGGAGGAGGGAAGGGGAGGGGAGGGAGGGGAGGGGAGAGGAGGAGGGAAGGGGAAGGGAGGGAGGGGAGGGAGGGGAGAGGAGGAGGGAAGGGGAGGGGAGGGAGGAGAGAGGTGGAGGGAAGGGGAGGGGAGTGAGGGGAGAGGAGGAGGGAAGGGGAGGGGAGGGAGGGGAGAGGAGGAGGGAAGGGGAGGGGAGGGAGGGGAGGGGAGAGGAGGAGGGAAGGGGAAGGGAGGGAGGGGAGAGGAGGAGGGAAGGGGAGGGGAGAGGAGGAGGGAAGGGGAGGGGAGAGGAGGAGGGGAGGGAGGGGAGAGGAGGAGGGAAGGGGAGGGGAGAGGAGGAGGGGAGGGGAGGGAGGGGAGAGGAAGAGGGAAGGGGAGGGGAGGGAGGGGAGAGGAGGAGGGAAGGGGAGGTTAGGGAGGGGAGAGGAGGAGGGAAGGGGAGGGGAGGGAGGGGAGGGGAGAGAGGGGAGAGGAGGAGGGAAGGGGAGGGAAGAGGAGGAGGGAAGGGGAGGGATGGGAGAGGAGGAGGGAAGGGGAGGGGAGGGAGGGGAGAGGAGGAGGGATGGGGAGGGGAGGGAGGGTAGAGGAGGAGGGAAGAAGCGGGAGGGGAGGGAGGGAGAAGAGGAGGGGCGGAGGGGAGAGAAGGAGGGGAGGGAGGGGAGAGGAGGAGGGAAGGGGAGGGGAGGAGGAGGGGAGGGGAGAGGAGGTGGGGAGGGAGGGGACGAAGGAGGGAAGGGGAGGGGAGAGGAGGAGGGAAGCGGGGAGGATGAGGAGAGGAGGGAGGGGATAAGGAGGGACGAGAGGAGGAAGGGGTGGATGAGGATGAAGGAGGGGAGGGAGGGGGAAGGAGGAGAGGAGGGAGGGGAAGGAGGAAGGCAGGCAAGGGAGGGGAAAGGAGTGGAGAGGAGGGGGTGGATGAGGAAGAAGTAGGGGAGGGGAGGAGGGGGTGGATGAGAAGGGAGGAGAGGAGGGGTGAGGAGGGAGGAGGGGATACCAGGTAAGAAGAATGAGGAGAAAGGTGAAGGGAAAAGAATATTTAATCATTTTCATCATAATAATCATCATCACATCGTTATCATCATCACATCGTTATCATCATCATCACAAAAGACACCAACAACCACCACATCACCACCACCATCACCATTATCATCACCTCCACCACCACCATCATAATCCTCCTTCTCATCATCACAAAAAGACAACAACAACCACCACATCATCACCACCACCACCATTGCCATCATCGCCATTACCATCATCATCACCACCACCACTATCATCATCCTTCTCATCATCATCACGAAAAGACACCAAACACTACCACATCAGCACCATCGCTATCATCATCATCATCACATCATCATCACAAAAAGACACCAACCACCACCACATCATCACCGTACGAACCTTTCCACGAGCGAACGACCTGCCCTCTACCGGTGAGATTCGCAGCCGCCATTTCCCGCGCGAAATTCCCCGCCATCTCCGCCTTCTCGCCCTCGTCTTCGGTTTCCACAAAGCTCTTGTAACTCCTGAGGAAGCACTGGCCGTAGTGACCGAGACCGGCGCCGAAGTCAGCCACGTTCGCGCTTCCGAACAAGTCCTCCAGCGCCCGGCACAGCTGTGGGGGAGAGGGAGGGGAGGGGGAGAGGGAAGAGGGAAGGGAGGAGGGGGGATTTAGGAAGAAGGGGGAGGGAAGGGGAAAGGGAGAGGGGAGAGAAGAAGGGAAAGAGAAGGAAGGAAAGAGGTGGAAGGGAGGGAATGGGAAAAGGAAGAGAGTGGGGAGGAGAGAGGGAGGAAGGGAGGAAAAAGGGTAGGAATAGGGCAGGCAAGAAAGAGGGAGGACGGGCAGGAGGGGGGAAAGGGAAAAGGAAGAGGGAGGAAAGGAGAGGAAAAGGGATATATATATATATATATATATATATATATATATATATATATATATATATATATATATATTGAATATCAAGATGTGACTATCCGCAGGCATGTTTATTTTTTATATTGTTTTATCAGTTTAATGAAGCACGACTTTATTGGATCCTGGACTTATCTGCACGTGTTATATTTTTTATTGGTTCTGAGTGCTATTTATCGCATTATATAATTTCAGTCTATTGGAAACAATCGTCGCTTCTTTTTGGTATAGCTCTTTTCATCGTTTATATATCATCAATAAATGTTATGACAAAACCAGTTACAGTACATAATAACACCAGCATGTGTTAGAATATTTACATTTAGCCCTGCACCCTCTCAAAACCTATTTAGAGAATTATATTGTACTACTCATTCGTACATCATACTGACACTTGACTACATCCGATCTAATCCAATTATCATTAGAATCGGAAAAGGAAAGAGAAATAAAAAAGAAAAAAGACTAACCCAACCGTCCCAGAGGAAATTCCCGCCACTAAACGCCTTGGAATCGTCCACACAAAAACCACCAGATGGCATCACGTCGAAGGCATTGCAGTAAAGGCGGTCAATGTAGTCAAGAATCTCCTGCTGCACTTTATCCATGCTGTTCTGAAGGCGAAATCAAAGCCAAATTCAGTCAGTGTTGGAAATGAATATCCAGATTGATATTGGAAATAAACTTATTACATGTAAAATGAATTAATTGCGGAATGAATACTCAGTTTACTTAAGGTAAATACCAAATTTGATACAGTAAATGAGTGTCCGTTGTTTACGTTGAAAATATTGAGAACAAAACGATCCTATTTTACAGTGCTAATTGAAAGATGGAATAATGCACTACCGCCTTTATATCATGAATATATTAACCTCTCCGATCGGGATTCGATTCCTCCCCGCCATTGCAAGAGATTGCAAGGCGGACGCTCTCACCACTAGGCCACCACACCACTAGGGGGATCCTGCAACCAGGCGCCACCGAGCGCCTTGGACATTACCTAACTACTCAAACATGAGTAAGTATTGCGAGATTTTACACACAATCCCTGTGGGCATTCTGGACTTATTCATGATATATATGCGGTAGTGCATTATTCCATCTTTCATCAATATACCTCAGGTTATCTGATTTGAGGTTTGATTTGCTCTTTCCATAAGTCCCGAATGCCCGCGGGGATTGTGTGTAAAATCTCACTATAATTACTCATGTATGAGTAGTTAGATAATGTCCATGGCGCTAGGTGGCGCCTGGTTGCTCAATTCTTTTAGCGGGTGGTGGCCTAGTGGTGCGAGCGTCCGCCTTGCAATCTCTTACAACGACGGGGAGGGGATCGAATCCCAATCGGAGAGGTTAGTATATTCACAGTGTTATTTGTATAGATAGAAACCAAAACTTCCCTATATCTACCCAATCGGCTGGTCTGTTCAAATTGGGCGACATGCATATCCACAGAAATAAATGCATATCTGTCTACCTGATAGATGTACACTTCTCTATCCTCTATCCGGGAGATATGCGTCTAGATGGATAAACGTGCATCAACGTCGGTATATATATATATATATATATATATATATATATATATATATATATATATATATATATATATATATACATGTGTGTGTGTGTGTGTGTGTGTGTGTGTGTGTGTGTGTGTGTGTGTGTGTCTGTATGTATGTATGTATGTATGTAAAGTGAATATTCACCGGGTCGGTCCTCGCATATTGTGAGCAAACCGGTCGCATGTCTGTCCAAAGACACAGACAGAGCCACGCTTACCATTCTCCGCAGGATGGAGGCGCTCTGGGCGTCAGGAGCGACGTGGCTGTTCCACAGGATCGTCGCCGCTGCAGACAAGACGACCGCATACGACACCAAC